>NC_135817.1:830757-971364 GCF_964213995.1 Mustelus asterias | reverse complement strand
CCCCCAACTCCCCCATCTCCCCGACTCCTCCGTCGCTCCCACTCCCCATCTCCTGAGTCCCCCATCCCCCGACTCCCCCCGACTCCCCATCCCCCGACTCCCCCCAACTCCCCCATCTCCCTGACTCCCCATCCCCCAACTCCCCCATCTCCCCAACTCCCCCCAACTCCCCCATCTCCCCGACTCCCCCCGACTCCTTCATCTCCCCAACTCCCCCCCAACTCCTCCATCTCCCCAACTCCCCGACTCCTCCATCTCCCCAACTCCCCCATCTCCCTGACACCCCCCCAACTCCCCAACTCCCCCCCGACTCCCCGACTCACCCCGACTCCCCCAACTCCCTGACTCCCCCCCCGACTCTCCCATCTCTCCGTCTCCCCGACTCCTCCATCTCCCCGACTCCCCCGACTTCCCCATCTCCCCGACTCCCCTCAACTCCCCCGTCTCCCCAACTCCCCCGTCTCCCCAACTCTCCCGTCTCCCCAACTCCCCCGTCTCCCCAACTCCCCCGTTTCCCCAACTCTCCCGTCTCCTCAACTCCCCCATCTTCCCGACTCCTCCATTCCCCGACTGTCTCTTTTTCTCCATCCCAGTCTCTCTCTCTCTCTCTATCCCAGTCTCTCTCTCTCTCTATCCCAGTCTCTCTCTCTCTCTATCCCAGTCTCTCTCTCTCTCTCTCTATCCCAGTCTCTCTCTCTCTATCCCAGTCTCTCTCTCTCTCTCTAGCTATCCCAGTCTCTCTCTCTCTCTATCCCAGTCTCTCTCTCTCTCTATCCCAGTCTCTCTCTCTCTCTATCCCAGTCTCTCTCTCTATCCCAATCTCTCTCTCTATCCCAGTCTCTCTCTCTATCCCAGTCTCTCTCTCTCTCTATCCCAATCTCTCTCTCTCTCTATCCCAGTCTCTCTCTCTATCCCAGTCTCCCTCTCTCTCTCTATCCCAGTCTCTCTCTCTCTCTCTATCCCAGTCTCTCTCTCTCTCTATCCCAGTCTCTCTCTCTATCCCAGTCTCTCTCTCTCTCTATCCCAGTCTCTCTCTATCCCAGTCTCTCTCTCTCTATCCCAGTCTCCCTCTCTCTCTCTATCCCAGTCTCTCTCCCTCTCTCTCTCTCTATCCCAGTCTCTCTCCCTCTCTCTCTCTCTATCCCAGTCTCTCTCCCTCTCTCTCTCTATCCCAGTCTCTCTCTCTCTCTCTATCCCAGTCTCTCACACTCTCTCTCTCTCTCTCGCAGTTGCCCTCTCTCACTGTCTATGAGAGTTATTGCTGTAACCTTGTTGCTGCCAAGTCGCTGCTGGATTATAAGAAGCAGGATCCGCGAGTGGATGAGTTTCTGCGGCTGTGTCAGGAATCCTCCTTCAGCAGGAAGCTGGACCTGTGGAATTTCCTGGATCTGCCTCGCAGCCGGTTGGTCAAATACCCGCTGCTGCTAAAAGAGATTCTCCGCCACACTCCCGGCGAACACCCTGACCAACAACACCTCAGCCAGGGGGTGAGTTACTGCGTGGGGGCAGGGGGAGGGCAATACCTGGGGCAAGAGGTCAGGGGGTGGGGGTGAGAGGTCAGGGGCTGGGGGGCGAGAGGTCAGGGGCTGGGGGGCGAGAGGTCAGGGGCGGGGGTGAGAGGTCAGAGGCTGGGGGTGAGAGGTCAGGGGGTGGGGGTGAGAGGTCAGGGGCTGGGGGGGCGAGAGGTCAGGGGCGGGGATGAGAGGTCAGAGGCTGGGGGTGAGAGGTCATGGGGGTGGGGATGAGAGGTCAGGGGGTGTGATGAGAGGTCGGGGGTGGGGTGAGAGGTCAGGGGGTGGGGTAAGAGGTCAGAGGCTGGGGGTGAGAGGTCATGGGGGTGGGGATGAGAGGTCAGGGGGTAGGGGTGAGAGGTCAGGGGGTGTGATGAGAGGTCGGGGGTGGGGTGAGAGGTCAGGGGGTGGGGTAAGAGGTCATGGGGTGGAGGTGAGAGGTCATGGGGTGGGGTGAGAGGTCATGGGGTGGAGGTGAGAGGTCAGGGGGTGGGGTGAGAGGCCAGGGGTTGGGGTGAGAGGTCAGAGGTGGAGGTGAAAGCTTGCGGGTGGTAAGGAGAGGACAGGGATGAGAGGTCAGGGGGTGGGGGAGAGCTCAGGTCAGGGGTGAGAGGTCAGGAGGAGGAGGTGAAGGTCTGGGGTTGGGGAATGGGTCATGGGGTAGCGGGGAGAGGTCAGGGCGTGAGAGTCAGGGGGGGTGAGAGGTTGGGGGGGTGAGAGGTCAGGGGGTGGGGGTGAGAGGTTGGGGGTGGGGGAGAGGTCAGGGCGTGAGAGGTCAGGGTGTGAGAGGTCAGGGGCTGAGATGTTGAGGGTGGGGTGAGAGGTCAGGGGGTGAGAGGTCGGGGTTGGGGGTGAGAGGTCAGGGGGTTGGGTGAGAGGTAGGGGGGTGGGGTGAGGTCAGGAGGTGAGAGGTCGGGGTGGGGGTGAGAGGTCAGAGGGTTGGGTGAGAGGTCGGGGTGGGGGTGAGAGGTCAGGGGGTTGGGTGAGAGGTCGGGGGTGGGCGTGAGAGGTCAGGGGTTGGGGTGAGAGTTCAGGGGTTGGGTGAGAGGTCAGGGGGCAGAGGTCAGGGGGTCAGCATGGATTAGATCCTGTTACTGACGCGAGTAACACGTCTCTCTCAGATTGGGCTGATCCAGGGAATCGTGGCGAAGGTGAACGTGAGGACGGGCGAATCGGAATGTCGCTATTACCGCGATCGACTCTCTTTCCTGGACGAGGCCCAGGTGGAACCGCTGATCAATCAGAGCAACGTCCTGTGTTGCCATGGAGAACTGAAGAACAACAAGGGAGCGGTGAGTCATCACCCTGACCCCTGACCCCAACCCTAAACCCCACCCAACCCCAACCCCCGACATTTACCTGACCCTATCTGACCCCTGACCTTTACCCTGACCCCAGTACCAACCCCACCCTGACCCCTAACCCCCAAACCCTAAACCCCACCCAACCCCTGACCTTTACCCCGACCCCAGTCTGACCCCCGACATTTACGCCAACACCAGTCCAATCCCCACCCTGACCCCAACCTTAAACCCCACCCAATCCCTGACCCCCGGCCTTTACCCCAACCCGTCTGACCCCCAACATTTACCCCAACTGCAGTCCAACCCCCACCCTGACCCCAACTCCCGACCCCAACCCTAAACCCCACCCTACCCCAACCCCCGACCTTTAACCCGACCCCCGACCTTTACCCCGACCCCAGTCCAATCCCACCCTGACCCCTAACCCCCAAACCCTAAACCCCATCCAACCCCTGACCTTTACCCCGACCCCAGTCTGACCCCCGACCTTTACCCTGACCCTAGTCCAACCCCACTCCAACCCCTGATCCCCGACCCCTGACCTGTAACACCCTACCCCAGCCCAAGGCCACCCTCACTCCGATCCCCGACTCCTGACCTGTAATCTCAAACTTCCGTCCAACACCTGACCCTCAACCCCTAACCCCCACCCTGACCCGACCCCTGACCTGTAACCCCCCAACTCAACACCTACCCGCCGACCCCCACCCCCACCTCTGACCCCTAACCCCGGCCCAATTTAACCCCCACACCGCCCTCACCCCCCCCACCTCTCTCTATTCCCCTATTCCCGCTCTTCCCCCTGACCCCACACCTGCTCCACCTCTCCCTCCAGTTGCCTCTTCTGTTGCCCCCTCTATTGCCCTCTCTGTTTCCCCCTCTGTTGACCCTCCGTTGCCCCCTCTATTGCCCCCTCTGTTGCCCTTCTGTTTCACCCTCTGATTCCCCCTCTGTTTCCCCCTCTGTTTCCCCCTCTGTTTCCCCTCTGTTTCCCCCTCTGTTGCCCCCTCTGTTTCCCCCTCTGTTTCCCCCTCTGTTTCCCCCTCTGTTTCCACCTCTGTTGCCCCCTCTGTTGCCCCCTCTGTTTTCCCCTCTGTTTCCCTCTCTGTTTCCCCCTCTGTTTCCCCCTCTGTTGCCCCCTCTGTTTTCCCCTCTGTTTCCCTCTCTGTTTCCCCTCTGTTTCCCTCTCTGTTTCCCTCTCTGTTGCCCCCTCTGTTTTCCCCTCTGTTTCCCTCTCTGTTTCCCCTCTGTTTCCCCCTCTGTTTCCCCCTCTGTTTCCCCCTCTGTTTCCCCCTCTGTTGCCCCCTCTGTTGCCCCCTCTGTTGCCCCCTCTGTTTTCCCCTCTGTTTCCCTCTCTGTTTCCCCCTCTGTTTCCCCCTCTGTTTCCCCCTCTGTTGCCCCCTCTGTTTTCCCCTCTGTTTCCCTCTCTGTTTCCCCTCTGTTTCCCCCTCTGTTGCCCCCTCTGTTTCCCTCTCTGTTTCCCTCTCTGTTTCCCCTCTGTTTCCCTCTCTGTTGCCCCCTCAGCCTCTAACGCTCCCTCCTCCTGCCCCCCAGAAACTCCGGGTTTTCCTGTTCGAGCGAGTCCTGGTCGTCACGCGGCCGGTCAGTCGGAACGAGCTCCCTCTTTTCCAGGTTTACCGAACCCCCATCCCCGTTCACCAGCTGGTCCTGGAGGACCTGCCCGACGGAGAGACTCGAGTCGGGGGCTCCATCCGGGGGGCATTCAGCAACAGCAACGAGAGAGGTGAGGAACCCTCACTCTGAGCCCACAAGAGGAGGGAGAGAGAGAGGGAGGGGGAGAGAGAGAGAGAGGGGAGAGAGAGGGGGAGAAAGGGAGGGGAGAGAGAGGGAGGGGGAGAGAGAGAGGGAGGGGGAGAGAGAGGGAGGGGGAGAGAGAGGGAGGGGGAGAGCGAGGGAGGGGGAGAGAGAGGGAGGGGGAGAGAGAGGGAGGGGGAGAGAGGGAAGGGGAGAGAGAGAGGGAGGGGAGAGAGAGGGAGGGGGAGAGAGAGGGAGGGGGAGAGAGAGGGAGGGGGAGAGAGGGAAGGGGAGAGAGAGAGGGAGGGGAGAGAGAGAGAGAGGGGGAGAAAGGGAGGGGAGAGAGAGAGGGAGGGGGAGAGAGAGAGGGAGGGGGAGAGAGAGGGAGGGGGAGAGCGAGGGAGGGGGAGAGAGGGAAGGGGAGAGAGAGAGGGAGGGGAGAGAGAGGGGGAGAAAGGGAGGGGAGAGAGAGAGGGAGGGGGAGAGAGGGAGAGGGAGGGGGAGGGGGGGAGAGAGAGAGGGAGGGGGAGAGAGAGACACACAGATAGAGAGGGAGAGAGGGGGGGAGAGAGAGGGGGGGGAGGGGGAGAGAGAGAGGGAGAGGAGGAGAGAGAGAGGGGGAGAGAGAGAGGGAGAGGGGGGCAAGATAAAGAGAGGAAGGGGGAGAGAGACAAAGATGGAGGGAGGGAGGGAAGGAGGAAAAAGAGAGTGAAGCGGAGGTAGGGAGAGAGAGAAGAAGAAGAACAGAGAGAGAAGGATGGAGGGAGTGTGGGAGAAAGGGAGAGAGAGAGGGTGATAGAGGAAGCATGGCAGCTGGGCAAAAATGGTAGAGGGAGAAGAAGATGAGGTATAGGGAGAGGGGGAATAGGGAGGGGGGAATAGAGAGAGGGGGTATAGGGAGAGGGGGAATAGGGAGAGGGGGAATAGGGAGAGGGGGAATAGGGAGAGGGGGCATAGGGAGAGGGGGCATAGGGAGAGGGGGAATAGGGAGAGGGGGAATAGGGAGATGGGGTATAGGGAGAGGGGGCATAGAGTCATCGAGTCATAGAGGTTTACAGCATGGAAACAGGCCCTTCGGCCCAACTTGTCCATGTTGCCCTTTTTTTTAAACCCCTAAGCTAGTCCCAATTGCCCACATTTGGCCCATATCCCTCTATACCCATCTTACCCATGTAACTGTCTAAACGCTTTTTAAAAGACAAAATTGTACCCGCCTCTACTACTACCTCTGGCAGCTTGTTCCAGACACTCACCACCCTCTGTGTGAAAAAATTGCCCCTCTGGACACTTTTGTATCACTCCCCTCTCACCTTAAACCTATGCCCTCTAGTTTTAGACTCCCCTACCTTTGGGAAAAGATATTGACTATCTAGCTGATCTGTGCCCCTCATTATTTTATAGACCTCTATAAGATCACCCCTCAGCCTCCTACCTTCCAGAGAGAAAAGTCCCAGTCTATCCAGCCTCTCCTTATAACTCAAACCATCAAGTCCCAGTAGCATCCTGGTAAATCTTTTCTGCACTCTTTCCAGTTTAATAATATCCTTTCTATAATGGGGTGACCAGAGCTGTGCACAGTATTCCAAGTGTGGCCTTACCAATGTCTTGTACAACTTCAACAAGACGTCCCAACTCCTGTATTCAATGTTCTGACCGATGAAACCAAGCATGCCGAATGCCTTCTTCACCACTCTGTCCACCTGTGACTCCACTTTCAAGGAGCTATGAACATGTACCGCTAGATCTCTTTGTTCTGTAACTCTCCCCAACGCCCGACCATTAACTGAGTAAGTCCTGCCCTGGTTCAATCTACCAAAATGCATCAGCTCACATTTGTCTAAATTAAACTCCATCTGCCATTCGTCAGCCCACTGGCCCAATTGATCAAGATCCCATTGCAATTGGAGATAACTTTCTTCACTGTCCACTTTGCCAGTGTCATCTGCAAACTTACGAACTATGCCTCCTATATTCTCATCCAAATCATTAATATCAATGACAAATCAGTGGGCCCAGCACTGACCCCTGAGGCACATTTAGGGAGTGGTGTATAGGGAGAGGGGGTATTTGGGAGAGGAGCACATAGGTAGAGAGGATATAGGAAGAGGGAGTATATAGGGTGAGGGGGTATAGGGTGAGGGGGTATAGGGTGAGGGGTATATAGGGAGAGGGGATATAGGGAGAGGGGGTATATAGGAAGCAGGGGTATATCGGGTGAGAGGGTATAGAGGGTGAGGGGCATAGGGAGATTGGTTGTAAGGAGAGGGGGTAGATAGGGAGAGGGGTATAGGGTGAAGGGGTATATACAGTGAGGGGTATACGGAATAGTGGTATATAGAGTCAGGGGGGTATAGGGTGAGGGGGTACATAGG
The DNA here is from genome assembly GCF_964213995.1 of Mustelus asterias. Taxonomy (NCBI): domain Eukaryota; kingdom Metazoa; phylum Chordata; class Chondrichthyes; order Carcharhiniformes; family Triakidae; genus Mustelus; species Mustelus asterias. The sequence continues at coordinate 964,422 of NC_135817.1, read as the reverse complement.
GTGAGGGGGTATAGGGTGAGGGGGTATATAGGGAGAGGGGTATAGGGTGAAGGGTATCGGGAGAGGGTGTATAGGGTGAGGGGTATAGGGAGAGGGGGTATAGGGAGAGGGGGTACATAGGGTGAGGGGTATAGGGAGATGGGTATAGGGAGAGGGGTATAGGGTGAGGGGGTATAGGGATAGGGGGTATAGGGAGAGGAGTATAGGATGAGGGGGTATATAGGGAGAGGGGTATAGGGAGAGGGGTATAGGGAGAGGGGGTATAGGGAGAGGGGGTATAGGGAGAGGGGGTATAGGGTGAGGGGTATAGGGAGAGGGGGTATAGGATGAGGGGGTATATAGGGTGAGGGGGTATAGGGAGAGGGGGTATAGGGAGAGGGGGTATAGGGAGAGGGGGTACAGGGTGAGGGGTATAGGTTGAGGGGTATAGGGTGAGGGGGTAAAGGGAGAGGGGTATAGGGAGAGGGGGTTTAGGGAGAGGGGGTATAGGGTGAGTGGTATAGGGAGAGGGGGTATAGGGAGAGGGGGTATAGGGAGAGGGGGTATAGGGTGAGTGGTATAGGGAGAGGGGGTATAGGGAGAGGGGGTATAGGGAGTGGGGTACAGGGTGAGGGGTACAGGGCGAGGGGGTAAAGGGAGAGGGGTATAGGGAAAGGGGTATAGGGTGAGGGGGTATAGGGTGAGGGGTATAGGGAGAGGGGGTATAGGGAGAGGGGGTATAGGGAGAGGGGGTATAGGGAGAGGGGGTATAGGGAGAGGGGGTATAGGGAGAGGGGGTATAGGGAGAGGGGGTATAGGGAGAGGGCGTATAGGGAGAGGGGGTATAGGGTGAGGGGGTAAATAGGGTGACGGATATAGGGTGATGGGTATAGGGTAAGGGGTATATAGGGAGAGGGGTATAGGGAGAGGGGTATATACGGAGAGGGGTATAGGGTAAGGGGTATATAGGGAGAGGGGGTATATAGGGTGAGGGGTATATACGGAGAGGGGTATAGGGTAAGGGGTATATAGGGAGAGGGGGTATATAGGGTGAGGGGTATATACGGAGAGGGGTATAGGGTAAGGGGTATATAGGGAGACAGATATGGGACGTCATTGGGGACCTTCGATGAAGTTGTGTTTATTTGAACTTTCCACAGCGAAGAACATTTTCCGAGTGAGTTTCAGGGACCGGTCGCGGGGCCAGGCACACACCCTCCAAGCGAACGACACCTTCAACAAACAGCAGTGGGTGTCCTGCATTCGACAAGCCATCATCAACTGTCGCGACGTGATCCCATCACAGTCCCGGCATCTTGAACTCTCCGAATCTTCCCTGGAGCAGATCGCTGGACTGAGCATAGACTGTGAGGAGGAATCAGCTGATACTGAGAGACACCAACAGCTCACCGTAACGCAACCCTCACTCACTCCCCATTCCTCACATCCAAACAATCGTGCATTCGCAATCTGAACCTTCTCCAGAAACCTCCATGGGATATGGTCAGTGTAAACAGTCTCTGATGAATTGCTGGCAATATATATATTGCAACGCCAATACCAAACTCAATGCCTCCTTCTCAATGGCCAAATATCTCTTTTGGTGACTATTTAATTTTTTGGGAAAATAACCAGTTGTTCTTTTCATTTGTCTTTTTGCAACAATCCAGCACCAGTGCTGGCATCAGCAGCCACCGTGAATAGCTCTGCATCATTCACTGCCGCCAAGATTGGCGCAGTGGTCCACAGTTTTCTGATCGTCAAACGGACGTCCACTGAAATTTCCTGTGTTTGTTCAGCAGGCCGTCCGGTGGAGCAACCACCTTGCTAAAATAGGGCAGGAATTTCTTGGAGCAAACACCCCCGCCCAGGAATCTCGGCACTTCTCACTGACGGTATTAGGAGCTCCCCAATAACTTTTGTTTCCGCATTCTGTGGGGGCCATCTGTCCAATCGTATTGTCTAAGACCGTGACTTGTGCTCTTGTGAGTTCACTTTTAGCCATGTTTACCAGCAAGCCCACCTCCTGTAACTGAACAGACAATCCCTTTAAATGTTCCAAAGGCTCCTTCCGTATCTGAGTGAAAATGAACTAGATTGTCTGTGTACACTGCGCAATAATTTACTCCTTGCTGGTTAGCCTTTGCTGGCGCATTTTTCATTTTTAAAGCATGACTTTAAATTGATACAGACCATTTGGCATGACAAAAGCCACTTGTCAGTACCCTTTAAGTAAATCAAGTTTGGAAATAAAACTTTCTTCTCCCACCTTTTCAAGACAGTCTACCAGTCGAGGAATAGTAAATGAATCTGACTTCATAACTGCATTCACTTTTCTGTAGTCCACCCATAATCATTGTCTGCAGAAGGACTTGGACAGGATAGGAGAGTGGGCAAAGAAGTGGCAGATGGAATACAATGCGGAAAAGTGTGAGGACTTTGGAAGGAGGAATGGAGGCAGAGACTATTTTCTCAATGGGAAAATGCTTAGGAAATCAGAAGCATAATGGAACTTGGGAGTCCGTGTTCAAGATTCTCTTAAGTGCAGGTTCAGTCAGCAGTTAGGAAGGCAAATGCAATGTTAGCATTCATATCGAGAGGCTAGAATATAAAAGCAGGGATGTATAAGGCTCTGGTCAGATTCCATTTGGAGTATTGTGAGCAGTTTTGGGCCCCATATCTAAGGAAGGATGTGCTGGCCTTGGAAAGGGTCCAGAGGAGGTTCACAAGAATGATCCCTGGAATGAAGAGCTTGTCGTATGAGGAACGGTTGAGGACTCTGGGTCTGTACTCGTTGGAGTTTAGAAGGATGAGGGGGGAAACTTACAGGGTACTGCGAGGCCTGGATAGAGTGGACGTGGAGAGGATGTTTCCACTAGTAGGAAAAACTAGAACCAGAGGGCACAATCTCAGACTAAAGGGACGATCCTTTAAAACAGAGATGAGGAGGAATTTCTTTAGCCAGAGAGTAGTGAATCTGTGGAACTCTTTGCCACAGAAGGCTATGGAGGCCGGGTCATTGAGTATCTTTAAGACAGAGATAGATAGGTTCTTGATTAATAAGGGAATCAGGGGTTATGGGGAAAAGGCAGGAGATTGGGGATGAGAAAAATATCAGCCATGATTGAATAGCGGAGCAGACTCGATGGGCCGAGTGGCCTCATTCTGCTCCTATGTCTTATGGTCTTATGGTTTTGGGACCATCACTACAGGTGAGCTCCAATCGCTGTAACTCACTTCAATAATATCATTCCTAAGCGTGTTTTCCATCCTCCATTTGAACCTGTTTCAACTTTAGTGGATTGAGTCGATAAGGATGTTGCTTAATTGGAACAGCATTTCCGACATCTATATCATTGTTGTAGGGTAAATTGAAATGGTTGGTACTATCTTTAACTATAGACAGTACAAAACTCGTGAGGCAGATATCTCTGTACAAGAACATAACATTGATTCAGAACAAAAACACAACAAATAGTTGCTCAGAGATCATCAAAAGGATTAAGTAGCTTGGAGATAGAGCGACAAAACCTCTCCGATGAATCTGATGTAAACAATCAAAAACAGATCAATTATACGTTTTCTTATCAATTATTCCCGCCTGATATTAATTTAAAATCAATTACATTTAGGATACACATCCCTAATAATCCCTGACATTCAGCCAATTGTATTTTACCATCCAGCATAATGATATCTCATTTGTCCATTAAATCCGGAAGCTAACTCCCATCTTGGCTAAAGTCACTTCCTGGCGGCTTGGTTACCCGAGACGCTTGCTACAGGGGTCAAAGTAGAAGTTCCCACCAGATCATTGCCAACCTGGATAAACATGTGATCCTGCATCCGGGCATGTCCTTACCCTGAGTTCAGGCAATGAATGGTCCTATTCATAACGTTGCAAGATGTGTTCCTCCATACGAAACTTTCTGATATGAATTTTGCTAACTACAGGGTTCCCAGGCCTTTGGCTCTGAACTATTTGCCTTTAACCATCATCCCTTGCAGTAACCCGCTTTCGACTGAAATGAGCAATGATTGACACAATACTTAAAATACATTTAAAATATCAATATATGTTTTAAAATCATAATTACTTATTTAATTCTTTTACTACATCCCCATAGGTGTAAACTATTTGTCTTTATTTGCTTATTAGCCTTGTTTCAAGAATCATTTAACTCTTTATTGATAGTACTGTCAGTGCCTTATGTATTCTATCTAAAGCCTTATTAACTGGTTAATAATTTCCCCCTTCAATCATGCACAATTGTTTTTGTACTTCCCAGTTTATTCCCACATAGTTCTCCATGTGATTGTAATAACTCTTTCAGGTCGCTCTGATTTTCTTCCGGAAGGTAACTAAATAATTAATCCCAATTTCTGATTACTTCCTCATTGCCCAATTTAATCTGAGGAATTTCTTCACTCTGAGTTGTTACAAATAACACATCTTACTTCTGCTTTCCTTCCCCATCAAAATACCGTTTGAACTTATTCACACGACACGTTCTGTGAGCTTTCCTTCCATCTGGTGTTCTTATCAAATAATTCATCTCATTAAAGTTTGCTCACGAGGAATTTGGATGTGGTTGCGGTGACAGAGACTTGGTTGAAAGAGGGACAGGACTGGCAACTGAATATTCCGGGGTACAAGTGTTTTAGGCGAGACAGAGGAGGGGCCAAAAGAGGTGGGGGAGTAGCAGTATTAGGTGGAGAGCATATTACAGCGGTGCAGAGGGAGGACAATTCAGAGGGGCCGTGTAACGAGGCACTCTGGGTGGAGCTCAGAAACAGGAAGGGCGCAGTCACTATGTTGGGGGTGTACTACAGGCCCCCCAACGGCCCAAGGGAAGTGGAAGAACGGATATGTCAGGAGATAATGGAAAGGTGCCGGAAAAATAGGCTTGTTGTAGTGGGAGACTTCAATTTCCCTGGTACAGACTGGAAATCGCGTAGGGCTGGGAGTCTGAATGGGGAGGAATTTGTAAAATGCGTACAGGAAGGTTCTTTGGAACAATATGTAGATAGCCCGACTAGAGAGGGGGCTACACTGGACCTAGTACTGGGGAATGAGCCCGGTCAGGTCTTCAAAGTTTTGGTAGGGGAACATGTGGCAAATAGTGACCACTATTCTGTTAGCTTTAGGATAGTGATGGAAAAGGATGAGTGGTGTCCCAAGGGTAAGGTGTTGGATTGGGGGAAGGCTAACTTTAGTGGGATTAGGCAGAAATTGGCAGCTGTTGATTGGGAGAGGCTGTTTGAGGGTAAATCCACATCTGGCATGTGGGAGTCTTTTAAGGAACGGTTGTTAGGGCTACAGGACAAGCATGTGCCTGTAAAAATGAAGGATAGGAAGGGTAGGATTCGAGAACCGTGGATAACCAGGGAAATTGAGGGACTGGTCAAAAAGAAAAGAGAGGCGTATGTTAGGTCCAGGCAGCTAAAAACGGAGGGAGCTCTGGAGGAATACAAAGAAAGTAGGAAAGAACTCAAACGAGGAATTAGAAGGGCAAAAAGGGGTCACGAAATGTCCTTGGCAGACAGGATTAAGGAGAATCCCAAGGCATTTTATTCATACGTTAGGGCGGCACGGTAGCACAGTGGTTAGCGCTGCTGCTTCACAGCTCCAGGGACCTGGGTTCGATTCCCGGCTTGGGTCACTGTCTGTGTGGAGTTTGCACATTCTCCTCGTGTCTGCGTGGGTTTCCTCCGGGTGCTCCGGTTTCCTCCCACAGTCCAAAGATGTGCGGGTTAGGTTGATTGGCCATGCTGAAAAATTGCCCCTTAGTGTCCTGAGATGCATAGATTAGAGGGATTAGTGGGTAAAATATGTAGGGATATGGGAATAGGGCCTGGGTGGGATTGTGGTCGGTGCAGACTCGATGGGCCGAATGGCCTCTTTCTGTACTGTAGGGTTTCTTTGATTCTATGATTCTATTCTATAACAAAAGGGTTGTCAGGGAAAAAATCAGACCTCTCAGGGACAAAAGTGGGGAATTATGCTGAGAACCCAAAGAAGTAGGGGAGATCCTAAATGAATACTTTGCATCGGTATTCACAAAGGAGAGGGATATGTTGACTGGGAGTGTCTCGGAGGGGAGTGTTGACCCGTTAGCGAAAATCTTCATTACAAGTGTTAGGTTTTTTTAAGGAATATAAAGACTGACAAATCCCCAAGGCCTGATGGAATCTATCCAAGGCTGCTCAGGGAGATGAGAGATGAAATCGCTGGGCCTCTGACGCAAATCTTTGTCTCGTCACTGGACACAGGTGAGGTCCCAGAGGAGTGGAGGAGAGCTAATGTGGTCCCGTTATTTAACAAGGGTAGCAGGGATAACCCAGGAAATTATAGGCCGGTGAGCTTGATGTCCGTGGTGGGGAAGTTGTTGGAGGGGATTCTTAGAGATAGGATGTATGCGCATTTAGAAAGGAATAAACTCATTAACGATAGTCAGCATGGTTTTGTGAGAGGGAGGTCATGCCTCACTAACCTGGTGGAGTTCTTTGAAGAAGTGACTAGAATGGTTGACAAGGGAAGGGCCGTGGATGTCGTCTATATGGACTTTAGTAAAGCGTTTGACAAAGTCCCTCATGGTAGGTTGGTGCAAAAGGTTGGATCTCATGGGATAAAGGGGGAGGTGGCTAGATGGCTTGGTCACAGAAGACCGAGGGTGGAAGTGGAAGGGTCTTTTTCCGGCTGGATGCCTGTGACTAGTGGTGTTCCGCAGGGCTCTGTATTGGGACCTCTGCTGTTTGTGATTTATATAAACGATCTGGAAGAAGGTGTAACTGGGGTGATCAGTAAGTTTGCGGACGACACGAAAATGGCTGGACTTGCAGATAGTGAGGAACATTGTCAGAGGCTACAGAAGGATATAGATAGGCTGGAAATTTGGGCAAAGAAATGGCAGATGGAGTTCAATCCAGATTAATGCGAAGTGATGCATTTTGGTAGAACTAACGTAAGGGGGAGCTGTACGATAAATGGCAGAACCATAAAGGGTGTAGATACGCAGAGGGACCTGGGTGTGCAAGTCCACAGATCCTTGAAGGTGATGTCACAGGTGGAGAAGGTAGTGAATAAGGCATATGGCATGCTTGCCTTTATAGGATGGGGCATAGAGTATAAAAGTTGGGGTCTGATGTTGCGGTTGTATAGAACGTTGGTTCGGCCGCATTTGGAATACTGCGTCCAGTTCTGGTCGCCACACTACCAGAGGGACGAGGAGGCTTTAGAGAGAGTGCAGAGGAGGTTTACCAGGATGTTGCCTGGTATGGAGGGGCTTAGTTATGAGGAGAGATTGGGTAAACTGGGGTTGTTCTCACTGGAAAGATGGAGGATGAGGGGTGACCTAATAGAGATGTATAAAATTATGAAAGGCATAGATAGGGTGAACGGTGGGAAGCTTTTTCCCAGGTCTGTGGTGACGTTCACGAGGGGTCATAGGTTCAAGGTGGGAGGGGGGGGGAGGTTTAACACGGATATCAGAAGGATGTATTTTACACAGAGGGTGGTGGGGGCCTGGAATGCGCTGCCGGGCAAGGTGGTGGAGGCGGACACACTGGGAACGTTTAAGACTTATCTAGATCGCCACATGAACGGAGTGGGAATGGAGGGATACAAAAGAATGGTCTGGTTTGGACCAGGGAGCGGCGCGGGCTTGGAGGGCCGAAGGGCCTGTTCCTGTGCTGTATCGTTCTTTGTTTGTTCTCAAGTTCCTTTCCATTTGATAAGGCTCACTAAACGTTGTTTTCAATGGTTCACCTACCACTGATAATCGTACTAATACTTTCCATTAATAAAACTATGAATTTTTCATCTCTTACCTGCTTCTTTTTCCATCACTCGCTGTGCCCCTTTTAAATGTTGTCTGGCCAACTCACCAGTCCTAGTCAATCCCTTCCTAAAATTGGACACAGTCCAATAATGTAGTCTCAGAACGCTGACTCACCAATTTCGCTTTTTATTCATTCGTGGGACATGGGCGTCGCTGGCTGGCCAGCATTTATTGCCCATCCCTAGTTGCCCCTTGAGAAGGTGGTGGTGAGCTGCCTCCTTGAATCGCTGCAGTCCACGTGCTGTGGGTTAACCCACAATGCCGTTAGGGAGGGAATTCCAGGATTTTGACCCAGCGACTGCGAAGGAACGGTGATATATTTCCAATTCAGGATGGTGAGTGGCTTGGAGGGGAACTTGCAGGTGGTGGTGTTCCCATTTATCTGCTGCCCTTGTCCTTCTCGATAGAAGTGGTCGTGGGTTTGGAAGGTGCTGCCTAAGGATCTATGGTGAGTTGCTGCAGTGGATCTTGTAGATAGTACACACTGCTGCTACTGAGCGTCGGTGGTGGAGGGATTGAATGTTTGTAGATGTGTTGACAATCAAGCGGCTGCTTTGTCCTGGTTGGTGTCAAGCTTCTTGAGTGTTGTTGGAGTTGTACCATCCATCTTTAATCAATTTAAGTGGTCTTCTTACCTCGTGACCAAAAATCAATTCAAATGGACTGAACTTGGTTGACTCATTAGGTGCATCCCTAATTGCAAAGAGTACAAATGGAATTCCTTTATTCCAATCCTCTGGATAATCTTGACAATAAGCTCTTGGCATTGTCTGTAAAGTTTGATGTCACAGCTCTAACGCTCCTTGTGATTCTGGATGGTACGCAGTTGATTTAAATTGTTTCATTCCCTCCTTGAATAAGTTTGATGTCAAGTTTGATCCTTGATCTGATTGTATTTCTGTGGGTAGTCCATATCTAGTTAAAAAAATTAAATAACTCCTCTACAATCCTTTTAGCTGTAAGACCGTGAATTGGAATGGTCTCTGGAAACCTAGTAGACACACCCATTATCGTCAATAGATATCGATTCCCACTTTTCATTTTAGGGAGGGATCCTACGCAATCAATTAAGACCCTTGTAAAACGTTCCTCAAATGCTATGGTATTAGGGTGCTGGTTTTATCATCGTTTGAGGTTTCCCTATGACCTGACATGTGTGACATGACTGACAAAATTTAACTGCATCTTTATGCAGTCCAGGCCAATAAAAATGTTTTTGTATTTTAGCTCGAGTTTTTATTACTCCCACATGACCTCCTACTGGTACCTCATGTGCTACTCACAACACCTCATTTCTACACCCTACCGGCAATACCACTTGATGAACTTCTGCCCACTTTTCATCTGTCTGAATATGTAAAGGTCTCCATTCCCTCATTAAGATATCATTTTTAATGTAATAACTTTCTGGTATACACTCAGATTCTTCTGTGTACGCTTTCTGATGCAATTACTTTATCTCTGCATTGTTCTGCTGTAATTCTGCTAACTTTCCTCAACTGAAGATATCGGCTTCATCATCCTCTTGTTCTTGCTATCTCTCAACCATCCAATCAAAAATCATATCTGATAATTGGGCTGCTTCTTCTATTTCTTCATTCTTTGATCCCTCCTCTTGTCTCAATCTGTGACCTTGTTGCCACACAGCTGGGAAAAATCCCAGGATACGCATCCTTAAACAACTCAGTTGTTTGATTCTCCACTGGCATTTCAACCACAGTAGGCATCACACCCACCTGTGATCCAGCAATGTCATTGCCCAAGATAAAATGTATTCGTGGACAAGATCATTTCTCTCTCGCTCCTGTTACTTCACCACTCTTCACTGGAATCTCCAACCTCACCTTATATAATGGAACTCTACTCTTCTCACCCTGTATTCCACATATTACCACCTTTTCTGGTCATACTCCTTCTAAGCTACACAAATCATCATCTCTTACCATCAAAGATTGTCTTGTTCCCGGATCTCAAAATGTTATCTTCTTTACCCACTCCTCCTGGTACACATGAGTAAACTTTACCCACACAAGTAAACTCTTTAAAGAGATCGGACACCTTCTTATCAATCATCCCCTGACCAGGCTGTACATTCTTTTGCACCTCGTTACATTCCATTGAGCTTCCCTTCACCACTTCAACAAACTAGGGCGGCACGGTAGCACAGTGGTTAGCACTGCTGCTTCACAGCTCCCGTGTTCGATTCCCAGCTTGGGTCACTGTCTGTGTGGAGTTTGCACATTCTCCCCGTGTCTGCGTGGGTTTCCTCCGGGTGCTCTGGTTTCCTCCCACAGTCCAAAGATGTGCGGGTTAGGTTGATTGGCCGTGCTGAAATTGCCCCTTAGTGTCCTGGGATGAGGGGATTAGTGGGTAAAATATATGGGGGTAGGGCCTGGGTGGGATTGTGGTCGGTGCAGACTCGATGGGCCGAATGGCCTCTTTCTGTACTGTAGGGTTTCTATGATTCTATGACCCTACCGGCTTATCCTGTTTTACTGCGTCTATCTTCCCAGTGCCTTTCTTAAACCACCAGCACTGCGACTTTGTGTCCTACTTTATTACAATAAAAACATTCAAGGTTTCATATCTCTCATCCACCCTCGTATGTTTCCATTTTAGCCTGCGGCATATTGTCCTCACTATCTTCAACGAGGTTTCCTTTGCCATTACCACCTGAGGATTGAAACTGAGATCAAAAAGCAAACATTGATTTATGAACTAACCCATAATAGAAACATAGAAAAACTACAGCACAGAACAGGCCCTTCGGCCCCACAAGTTGTGCCGAACATATCCCTACCTTTTAGGCCGACGTATAACCCTCCATCCTATTAAGTCCCATGTACTCATCCAGGAGTCTCTTAATCATCTTCCATTTCTGCTGCTGATCTCACAGTCCACAGATGTGCAGGTTAGGTGGATTGGCCATGCTAAATTACCCCTTAGTGTCCATAGATGTGCAGGTTAGGGGGAGTGGCCATGCTAAATTACCCTAGTGTCCAAAGATAGAACATAGAACATTACAGCGCAGTACAGGCCCTTTGGCCCTCGTTGTTGTGCCGTCCAGTGGTACCAATCTAAAGCCCCTCTAACCTACACTATTCCAATATCATCCATGTGTTTATCCAATAACCATTTGAATGCTCTTAATGTTGACGAGTCCACCACTGCTGCAGGCAGGGCATTCCATGCCCTTACTACTCTCTGAGTAAAGAACCTACCTCTAACATCTGTCCTATATCTCTCACACCTCAATTTAAAGCTAAGTCCCCTCGTGCTAGCCATCACCATCCGAGGAAAAAGGCTCTCACTGTCCACCCTATCTAATCCTCTGATCATCTTGTATGCCTCTATTAAGTCACCTCTTAACCTTCTTCTAACGAAAACAACCTCAAGCCCCTCAGCCTTTCCTCATACGATTTTCCCACCATACCAGGCAACATCCTGGTAAATCTCCTCTGCACCCTTTCCAACACTTCCACATCCTTCCTATAATACGGCGACCAGAACTGTACGCAATACTCCAAATGCGGCCGCACCAGAGTTTTGTACAGCTGCAACACGACCTTTTGGCTCCGAAACTCAATCCCGCTACCAATAAAAGCTACCGCACCGTACGCCTTCTTAACAACCCTATCAACCTGGGTGCCAACTTTCAAGGATTTATGCACATGGACACCAGATCCCTCTGTTCATCCACACTACCAAGTATCTTACCATTAGCCCAGTACTCTGTATTCCTATTACTGCTTCCAAAGTGAATTACCTCACACTTTTCCACATTAAACTCCATTTGCCACCTCTCAGCCCAGCTCTGCAGCTTATCTATGTCCCTCTGTAACCTGCCACTTCCCTCCGCACTGTCTACAACTCCACCGACTTTAGTGTCATCCGCAAATTTACGAATCCATCCTTCCACGCCCTCATCCAGGTCATTAATAAAAATGACAAACAGCAATGGCCCCAAAACAGATCCTTGCGGTACACCACTAGTAACTGAACTCCAGGATGAATATTTCCCATCAACCACCACCCTTTGTTTTCTTACAGCGAGCCAATTCCTGATCCAAACCACTAAATCACCCTCAATCTCATGTGTCCGTATTTTCTGCAAAAGCTTACCATGGGGAACCTTATCAAACGCTTTGCTGAAATCCATATACACCACATCAACCGCTTTACCCTCATCTACCTCTTTGGTCGCCTTCTCAAAGAACTCAATAAGGTTTGTGAGGCACGACCTACCCTTCACAAAACCGTGCTGACTATCCCTAATCAAATTATTCCTTTCTAGGTGATTATAAACCCTATCTCTTATAATCCTTTCCAATACTTTGCCCACAACAGAAGTAAGGCTCACCGGTCTATAATTACCAGGGTTGTCCCTACTCCCCTTCTTGAACAAGGGGACAACATTTGCTATCCTCCAGTCTTCTGGCACTGTTCCTGTAGACAATGACAACACAAAGATCAAAGCCAAAGGCTCTGCAATCTCCTCTCTAGCCTCCCAGAGAATCCAAGGATAAATCCCATCCGGCCCAGGGGACTTATCTATTTTTACCCTTTCCAGAATTGCTAACACCTCCTCCTTAGATGTGCAGGTTAGGGTGGATTGGCCATGCTAAATTGCCCCTTAGTGTCCAAAGATGTTCAGGTTAGGGGGATTGGCCATGCTAAGTTGTCCCTTAGTGTCCAAAGATGTGCGGGTTCGGTGGATTGGCCGTGCTAAATTGTCCCTTAGTGTCCAAAGATGTGCAGGTTAGGGGGATTGGCCATGCTAAATTGTCCCTTAGATTGGAAATCTTTACACGCTATCACAGTGCCCTGATTTCACAATCTGCAATCATTCTATTTTGAAAGCAAAGCAGGGTGGGGCATATTGAGAAGTGAAAAATTCTACATTTTCATGTCTCTGCAATGAACTTGGCCAAACAGATGATACAAGATGGAGGTAGTTCAAATACTTCACAAGAATTCAACTGAGGGTCCCAAGGTGCAGGGACACCAGGGGAAGGGCCCCACGGCACAGGGACACTGGGGAAGGGCCCCATGGCGCAGGGACACCAGGGGAAGGGCCCCACGGCGCAGGGACACTGGGGAAGGGGCCCACGGCGCAGGGACACCAGGGGAAGGGCCCCAAGGCGCAGGGACACCAGGGGAAGGGCCCCACGGCGCAGGGACACCAGGGGAAGGGCCCCACGGTGGAGAGACACCAGGGGAAGGGCCCCACGCCGCAGGGACACCAGGGGAAGGGCCCCACGCCGCAGGGACACCAGGGGAAGGGCCCCACGGCGCAGGGACACTAGGGGAAGGGCCCCACGGTGGAGAGACACCAGGGGAAGGGCCCCACGCCGCAGGGACACCAGGGGAAGGGCCCCACGGTGCAGGGACGCCAGGGGTAGGGCCCCACGGCGCAGGGACACTGGGGAAGGGGCCCACGGTGCAGGGACATCAGGGGAAGGGCCCCACGGTGCAGGGACAGCAGGGGAAGGGCCCCACGGTGCAGGGACACCAGGGGAAGGGCCCCACGCCGCAGGGACACCAGGAGAAGGGCCCCACGGCGCAGGGACACTGGGGGAGGGCCCCACGGCGCAGGGACACCAGGGGAAGGGCCCCACGGTGCAGGGACAGCAGGGGAAGGGCCCCACGGTGCAGGGACACCAGGGGAAGGGCCCCACGGCGCAGGGACACCAGGGGAAGGGCCCCACGGCGCAGGGACACCAGGGGAAGGGCCCCACGGCGCAGGGACACCAGGGGAAGGGCCCCACGGCGCAGGGACGCCAGGGGAAGGGCCCCACGGCGCAGGGACACCAGGGGAAGGGCCCCACGGCGCAGGGCTTTGGGGTGTGAGGGTGTATGGATGGATTTGGGGATAGGGGAATAACAGAAAACTGAGCAGAAAGCTGAATGAGACGGGTGATGCCCCTGTTACTGTGTGACAGGCCCCAGAAAATAAACCAAAGATTTCACAGAGACACAGATGTTCCAAAAAGTTGTTTTACTGTGAGATTAATATCAATGAGAAATTAGATAGAGACAGAGACACAGAGAGAGAGAGAGAGAGAGAGAGAAAGTAATGAGGTGGAGAGAGATTCACACACAGAGTCGCTGTGTTAAGATTGCCGATTGCAGAGTCTAATCAGAATGTAAATCCATCGATCCTGACAGGTGGATGAACAAGGTCCAAAATCCACTTTTCATTCATAGCATCGTCCTGTGAATAAAGAAATCTTCATTAATAACAAACCAACACAACCCCTCGGAATCAACACCGATAAAGCCCTAATGTGTGTGTACCCCGTACCCCAGTGAGAGTCAGTGTGTGTGGAACCCATACCCCAGTGAGAGTCAGTGTGTGTGGAACCCGTACCCCAGTGAGAGTCAGTGCGTGAGGAACCCGTACCCCAGTGAGAGTCAGTGTGTGAGGAACCCGTACCCCAGTGAGAGTCAGTGTGTGAGGAACCCGTACCCCAGTGAGAGTCAGTGTGTGTGGAACCCGTACCCCAGTGAGAGTCAGTGTGTGTGGGACCCGTACCCCAGTGAGAGTCAGTGTGTGTGGGACCCGTACCCCAGTGAGAGTCAGTGTGTGTGGGACCCGTACCCCAGTGAGAGTCAGTGTGTGAGGAACCCGTACCCCAGTGAGAGTCAGTGTGTGTGGAACCCGTACCCCAGTGAGAGTCAGTGTGTGTGGAACCCGTACCCCAGTGAGAGACAGTGTGTGTGGAACCCGTACCCCAGTGAGAGTCAGTGTGTGTGGGACCCGTACCCCAGTGAGAGTCAGTGTGTGTGGGACCCGTACCCCAGTGAGAGTCAGTGTGTGTGGGACCCGTACCCCAGTGAGAGTCAGTGTGTGTGGAACCCGTACCCCAGTGAGAGTCAGTGTGTGTGGAACCCATACCCCAGTGAGAGTCAGTGTGTGTGGGACCCATACCCCAGTGAGAGTCAGTGTGTGTGGGACCCGTACCCCGTGAGAGTCAGTGTGTGTGGGACCCGTACCCCAGTGAGAGTCAGTGTGTGTGGGACCCGTACCCCAGTGAGAGTCAGTGTGTGTGGAACCCGTACCCCAGTGAGAGTCAGTGTGTGTGGGACCCGTACCCCAGTGAGAGTCAGTGTGTGAGGAACCCGTACCCCAGTGAGAGTCAGTGTGTGTGGGACCCGTACCCCAGTGAGAGTCAGTGTGTGTGGGACCCGTACCCCAGTGAGAGTCAGTGTGTGAGGAACCCGTACCCCAGTGAGAGTCAGTGTGTGTGGGACCCGTACCCCAGTGAGAGTCAGTGTGTGTGGAACCCGTACCCCAGTGAGAGTCAGTGTGTGTGGGACCCGTACCCCAGTGAGAGTCAGTGTGTGTGGGACCCGTACCCCAGTGAGAGTCAGTGTGTGGGACCCGAACCCCAGTGAGAGTCAGTGTGTGAGGAACCCGTACCCCAGTGAGAGTCAGCGTGAGTGGAACCCGTACCCCAGTGAGAGTCAGTGTGTGTGGGACCCGTACCCCAGTGAGAGTCAGTGTGCGGAACCCGTACCCCAGTGAGAGTCAGTGTGTGTGGGACCCGTACCCCAGTGAGAGTCAGTGTGTGTGGAACCCGTACCCCAGTGAGAGTCAGTGTGTGTGGAACCCGTACCCCAGTGAGAGACAGTGTGTGTGGAACCCGTATCCCAGTGAGAGTCAGTGTGTGTGGGACCCGTACCCCAGTGAGAGTCAGTGTGTGTGGGACCCGTACCCCAGTGAGAGTCAGTGTGTGTGGGACCCGTACCCCAGTGAGAGTCAGTGTGTGTGGAACCCGTACCCCAGTGAGAGTCAGTGTGTGTGGAACCCATACCCCAGTGAGAGTCAGTGTGTGTGGGACCCGTACCCCAGTGAGAGTCAGTATGTGTGGGAACCGTACCCCAGTGAGAGTCAGTGTGTGTGGGACCCGTACCCCAGTGAGAGTCAGTGTGTGTGGGACCCGTACCCCAGTGAGAGTCAGTGTGTGTGGAACCCGTACCCCAGTGAGAGTCAGTGTGTGAGGAACCCGTACCCCAGTGAGAGTCAGTGTGTGTGGAACCCGTACCCCAGTGAGAGTCAGTGTGTGTGGAACCCGTACCCCAGTGAGAGTCAGTGTGTGTGGAACCCGTACCCCAGTGAGAGTCAGTGTGTGAGGAACCTGTACCCCAGTGAGAGTCTGTGTGTGTGGAACCCGTACCTCAGTGAGTGACAGTGTGTGTGGGACCCGTACCACAGTGAGAGTCAGTGTGTGTGTAACCCGTACCTCAGTGAGAGTCAGTGTGTGTGGGACCCGTACCCCAGTGAGAGTCAGTGTGTGAGGAACCTGTACCCCAGTGAGAGTCAGTGTGTGTGGAACCCGTACCCCAGTGAGTGTCAGTGTGTGTGGGACCCGTACCCCAGTGAGAGTCAGTATGTGTGGAACCCGTACCCCAGGGAGAGTCAGTGTGTGTGGAACCCGTACCCCAGGGAGAGTCAGTGTGTGTGGAACCCGTACCCCAGTGAGTGTCAGTGTGTGTGGAACCCGTACCCCAGTGAGAGTCAGTGTGTGTGTAACCCGTACCCCAGTGAGAGTCAGTGTGTGTGGGACCCGTACCCCAGTGAGAGTCAGTGTGTGTGGAACCCGTACCCCAGTGAGAGTCAGTGTGTATGGAACCCGTACCCAAGTGAGAGTCAGTGTGTGTGGGACCCGTACCCCAGTGAGAGTCAGTGTGTGTGGAACCCGTACCCCAGTGAGAGTCAGTGTGTGTGGAACCCGTACCCCAGTGAGAGACAGTGTGTGTGGAACCCGTACCCCAGTGAGAGTCAGTGAGTGTGGGACCCGTACCCCAGTGAGAGTCAGTGTGTGTGGGACCCGTACCCCAGTGAGAGTCAGTGTGTGTGGAACCCGTACCCCAGTGAGAGTCAGTGTGTGTGGAACCCATACCCCAGTGAGAGTCAGTGTGTGTGGGACCCGTACCCCAGTGAGAGTCAGTGTGTGTGGGACCCGTACCCCAGTGAGAGTCAGTGTGTGTGTAACCCGTACCCCAGTGAGAGTCAGTGTGTGTGGGACCCGTACCCCAGTGAGAGACAGTGTGTGAGGAACCCGTACCCCAGTGAGAGTCAGTGTGTGTGGGACCCGTACCCCAGTGAGTGTCAGTGTGTGTGGGACCCGTACCCCAGTGAGAGTCAGTGTGTGTGTAACCCGTACCCCAGTGAGAGTCAGTGTGTGTGGGACCCGTACCCCAGTGAGAGTCAGTGTGTGTGGGACCCGTACCCCAGTGAGAGTCAGTGTGTGTGGGACCCGTACCCCAGTGAGAGACAGTGTGTGAGGAACCTGTACCCCAGTGAGAGTCAGTGTGTGTGGAACCCGTACCCCAGTGAGTGTCAGTGTGTGTGGGACCCGTACCCCAGTGTGAGTCAGTGTGTGTGGAACCCGTACCCCAGGGAGAGTCAGTGTGTGTGGAACCCGTACCCCAGGGAGAGTCAGTGTGTGTGGAACCCGTATCCCAGTGAGAGTCAGTGTGTGTGGAACCCGTACCCCAGTGAGAGTCAGTGTGTGTGGAAACCGTACCCCAGTGAGAGTCAGTGTGTGTGGGACCCATACCCCAGTGAGAGTCAGTGTGTGTGGGACCCCTACCCCAGTGAGAGTCAGTGTGTGTGGAACCCGTACCCCAGTGAGAGTCAGTGTGTGTGGGACCCGTACCCCAGTGAGTGTCAGTGTGTGTGGAACCCGTACCCCAGTGAGTGTCAGTGTGTGTGGAACCCGTACCCCAGTGAGAGTCAGTGTGTGTGGAACCCGTACCCCAGTGAGAGTCAGTGTGTGTGGGACCCGTACCCCAGTGAGAGTCAGTGTGTGTGTAACCCGTACCCCAGTGAGAGTCAGTGTGTGTGGGACCCGTACCCCAGTGAGAGTCAGTGTGTGTGGAACCCGTACCCCAGTGAGAGTCAGTGTGTGTGGAACCCGTACCCAAGTGAGAGTCAGTGTGTGTGGGACCCGTACCCCAGTGAGAGTCAGTGTGTGTGGAACCCGTACCCCAGTGAGAGTCAGTGTGTGTGGAACCCGTACCCCAGTGAGAGACAGTGTGTGTGGAACCCGTACCCCAGTGAGAGTCAGTGTGTGTGGGACCCGTACCCCAGTGAGAGTCAGTGTGTGTGGGACCCGTACCCCAGTGAGAGTCAGTGTGTGTGGAGCCCGTACCCCAGTGAGAGTCAGTGTGTGTGGAACCCATACCCCAGTGAGAGTCAGTGTGTGTGGGACCCGTACCCCAGTGAGAGTCAGTGTGTGTGGGACCCGTACCCCGTGAGAGTCAGTGTGTGTGGGACCCGTACCCCAGTGAGAGTCAGTGTGTGTGGGACCCGTACCCCAGTGAGAGTCAGTGTGTGTGGAACCCATACCCCAGTGAGAGACAGTGTGTGTGGGACCCGTACCCCAGTGAGAGTCAGTGTGTGAGGAACCCGTACCCCAGTGAGAGTCAGTGTGTGTGGGACCCGTACCCCAGTGAGAGTCAGTGTGTGTGGGACCCGTACCCCAGTGAGAGTCAGTGTGTGAGGAACCCGTACCCCAGTGAGAGTCAGTGTGTGTGGGACCCGTACCCCAGTGAGAGTCAGTGTGTGTGGAACCCGTACCCCAGTGAGAGTCAGTGTGTGTGGGACCCGTACCCCAGTGAGAGTCAGTGTGTGTGGGACCCGTACCCCAGTGAGAGTCAGTGTGTGGGACCCGTACCCCAGTGAGAGTCAGTGTGTGAGGAACCCGTACCCCAGTGAGAGTCAGCGTGAGTGGAACCCGTACCCCAGTGAGAGTCAGTGTGTGTGGGACCCGTACCCCAGTGAGAGTCAGTGTGCGGAACCCGTACCCCAGTGAGAGTCAGTGTGTGTGGGACCCGTACCCCAGTGAGAGTCAGTGTGTGTGGAACCCGTACCCCAGTGAGAGTCAGTGTGTGTGGAACCCGTACCCCAGTGAGAGACAGTGTGTGTGGAACCCGTATCCCAGTGAGAGTCAGTGTGTGTGGGACCCGTACCCCAGTGAGAGTCAGTGTGTGTGGGACCCGTACCCCAGTGAGAGTCAGTGTGTGTGGGACCCGTACCCCAGTGAGAGTCAGTGTGTGTGGAACCCGTACCCCAGTGAGAGTCAGTGTGTGTGGAACCCATACCCCAGTGAGAGTCAGTGTGTGTGGGACCCGTACCCCAGTGAGAGTCAGTATGTGTGGGACCCGTACCCCAGTGAGAGTCAGTGTGTGTGGGACCCGTACCCCAGTGAGAGTCAGTGTGTGTGGGACCCGTACCCCAGTGAGAGTCAGTGTGTGTGGAACCCGTACCCCAGTGAGAGTCAGTGTGTGAGGAACCCGTACCCCAGTGAGAGTCAGTGTGTGTGGAACCCGTACCCCAGTGAGAGTCAGTGTGTGTGGAACCCGTACCCCAGTGAGAGTCAGTGTGTGTGGAACCCGTACCCCAGTGAGAGTCAGTGTGTGAGGAACCTGTACCCCAGTGAGAGTCTGTGTGTGTGGAACCCGTACCTCAGTGAGTGACAGTGTGTGTGGGACCCGTACCACAGTGAGAGTCAGTGTGTGTGTAACCCGTACCTCAGTGAGAGTCAGTGTGTGTGGGACCCGTACCCCAGTGAGAGTCAGTGTGTGAGGAACCTGTACCCCAGTGAGAGTCAGTGTGTGTGGAACCCGTACCCCAGTGAGTGTCAGTGTGTGTGGGACCCGTACCCCAGTGAGAGTCAGTATGTGTGGAACCCGTACCCCAGGGAGAGTCAGTGTGTGTGGAACCCGTACCCCAGGGAGAGTCAGTGTGTGTGGAACCCGTACCCCAGTGAGTGTCAGTGTGTGTGGAACCCGTACCCCAGTGAGAGTCAGTGTGTGTGTAACCCGTACCCCAGTGAGAGTCAGTGTGTGTGGGACCCGTACCCCAGTGAGAGTCAGTGTGTGTGGAACCCGTACCCCAGTGAGAGTCAGTGTGTATGGAACCCGTACCCAAGTGAGAGTCAGTGTGTGTGGGACCCGTACCCCAGTGAGAGTCAGTGTGTGTGGAACCCGTACCCCAGTGAGAGTCAGTGTGTGTGGAACCCGTACCCCAGTGAGAGACAGTGTGTGTGGAACCCGTACCCCAGTGAGAGTCAGTGAGTGTGGGACCCGTACCCCAGTGAGAGTCAGTGTGTGTGGGACCCGTACCCCAGTGAGAGTCAGTGTGTGTGGAACCCGTACCCCAGTGAGAGTCAGTGTGTGTGGAACCCATACCCCAGTGAGAGTCAGTGTGTGTGGGACCCGTACCCCAGTGAGAGTCAGTGTGTGTGGGACCCGTACCCCAGTGAGAGTCAGTGTGTGTGGGACCCGTACCCCAGTGAGAGTCAGTGTGTGTGGAACCCGTACCCCAGTGAGAGTCAGTGTTTGTGGAACCCGTACCCCAGTGAGAGTCAGTGTGTGAGGAACCCGTACCCCAGTGAGAGTCAGTGTGTGTGGAACCCGTACCCCAGTGAGTGTCAGTGTGTGTGGGACCCGTACCCCAGTGAGAGTCAGTGTGTGTGTAACCCGTACCCCAGTGAGAGTCAGTGTGTGTGGGACCCGTACCCCAGTGAGAGACAGTGTGTGAGGAACCTGTACCCCAGTGAGAGTCAGTGTGTGTGGAACCCGTACCCCAGTGAGTGTCAGTGTGTGTGGGACCCGTACCCCAGTGTGAGTGAGTGTGTGTGGGACCCGTACCCCAGGGAGAGTCAGTGTGTGTGGAACCCGTACCCCAGGGAGAGTCAGTGTGTGTGGAACCCGTATCCCAGTGAGAGTCAGTGTGTGTGGAACCCGTACCCCAGTGAGAGTCAGTGTGTGTGGAACCCGTACCCCAGTGAGAGTCAGTGTGTGTGGGACCCATACCCCAGTGAGAGTCAGTGTGTGTGGGACCCGTACCCCAGTGAGAGTCAGTGTGTGTGGAACCCGTACCCCAGTGAGAGTCAGTGTGTGTGGGACCCGTACCCCAGTGAGTGTCAGTGTGTGTGGAACCCGTACCCCAGTGAGTGTCAGTGTGTGTGGAACCCGTACCCCAGTGAGAGTCAGTGTGTGTGGAACCCGTACCCCAGTGAGAGTCAGTGTGTGTGGGACCCGTACCCCAGTGAGAGTCAGTGTGTGTGTAACCCGTACCCCAGTGAGAGTCAGTGTGTGTGGGACCCGTACCCCAGTGAGAGTCAGTGTGTGTGGAACCCGTACCCCAGTGAGAGTCAGTGTGTGTGGAACCCGTACCCAAGTGAGAGTCAGTGTGTGTGGGACCCGTACCCCAGTGAGAGTCAGTGTGTGTGGAACCCGTACCCCAGTGAGAGTCAGTGTGTGTGGAACCCGTACCCCAGTGAGAGACAGTGTGTGTGGAACCCGTACCCCAGTGAGAGTCAGTGTGTGTGGGACCCGTACCCCAGTGAGAGTCAGTGTGTGTGGGACCCGTACCCCAGTGAGAGTCAGTGTGTGTGGAACCCGTACCCCAGTGAGAGTCAGTGTGTGTGGAACCCATACCCCAGTGAGAGTCAGTGTGTGTGGGACCCGTACCCCAGTGAGAGTCAGTGTGTGTGGGACCCGTACCCCGTGAGAGTCAGTGTGTGTGGGACCCGTACCCCAGTGAGAGTCAGTGTGTGTGGGACCCGTACCCCAGTGAGAGTCAGTGTGTGTGGAACCCATACCCCAGTGAGAGTCAGTGTGTGTGGGACCCGTACCCCAGTGAGAGTCAGTGTGTGAGGAACCCGTACACCAGTGAGAGTCAGTGTGTGTGGGACCCGTACCCCAGTGAGAGTCAGTGTGTGTGGGACCCGTACCCCAGTGAGAGTCAGTGTGTGAGGAACCCGTACCCCAGTGAGAGTCAGTGTGTGTGGGACCCGTACCCCAGTGAGAGTCAGTGTGTGTGGAACCCGTACCCCAGTGAGAGTCAGTGTGTGTGGGACCCGTACCCCAGTGAGAGTCAGTGTGTGTGGGACCCGTACCCCAGTGAGAGTCAGTGTGTGGGACCCGTACCCCAGTGAGAGTCAGTGTGTGAGGAACCCGTACCCCAGTGAGAGTCAGCGTGAGTGGAACCCGTACCCCAGTGAGAGTCAGTGTGTGTGGGACCCGTACCCCAGTGAGAGTCAGTGTGCGGAACCCGTACCCCAGTGAGAGTCAGTGTGTGTGGGACCCGTACCCCAGTGAGAGTCAGTGTGTGTGGAACCCGTACCCCAGTGAGAGTCAGTGTGTGTGGAACCCGTACCCCAGTGAGAGACAGTGTGTGTGGAACCCGTATCCCAGTGAGAGTCAGTGTGTGTGGGACCCGTACCCCAGTGAGAGTCAGTGTGTGTGGGACCCGTACCCCAGTGAGAGTCAGTGTGTGTGGGACCCGTACCCCAGTGAGAGTCAGTGTGTGTGGAACCCGTACCCCAGTGAGAGTCAGTGTGTGTGGAACCCATACCCCAGTGAGAGTCAGTGTGTGTGGGACCCGTACCCCAGTGAGAGTCAGTATGTGTGGGACCCGTACCCCAGTGAGAGTCAGTGTGTGTGGGACCCGTACCCCAGTGAGAGTCAGTGTGTGTGGGACCCGTACCCCAGTGAGAGTCAGTGTGTGTGGAACCCGTACCCCAGTGAGAGTCAGTGTGTGAGGAACCCGTACCCCAGTGAGAGTCAGTGTGTGTGGAACCCGTACCCCAGTGAGAGTCAGTGTGTGTGGAACCCGTACCCCAGTGAGAGTCAGTGTGTGTGGAACCCGTACCCCAGTGAGAGTCAGTGTGTGAGGAACCTGTACCCCAGTGAGAGTCTGTGTGTGTGGAACCCGTACCTCAGTGAGTGACAGTGTGTGTGGGACCCGTACCACAGTGAGAGTCAGTGTGTGTGTAACCCGTACCCCAGTGAGAGTCAGTGTGTGTGGGACCCGTACCCCAGTGAGAGTCAGTGTGTGAGGAACCTGTACCCCAGTGAGAGTCAGTGTGTGTGGAACCCGTACCCCAGTGAGTGTCAGTGTGTGTGGGACCCGTACCCCAGTGAGAGTCAGTATGTGTGGAACCCGTACCCCAGGGAGAGTCAGTGTGTGTGGAACCCGTACCCCAGGGAGAGTCAGTGTGTGTGGAACCCGTACCCCAGTGAGTGTCAGTGTGTGTGGAACCCGTACCCCAGTGAGAGTCAGTGTGTGTGTAACCCGTACCCCAGTGAGAGTCAGTGTGTGTGGGACCCGTACCCCAGTGAGAGTCAGTGTGTGTGGAACCCGTACCCCAGTGAGAGTCAGTGTGTATGGAACCCGTACCCAAGTGAGAGTCAGTGTGTGTGGGACCCGTACCCCAGTGAGAGTCAGTGTGTGTGGAACCCGTACCCCAGTGAGAGTCAGTGTGTGTGGAACCCGTACCCCAGTGAGAGACAGTGTGTGTGGAACCCGTACCCCAGTGAGAGTCAGTGAGTGTGGGACCCGTACCCCAGTGAGAGTCAGTGTGTGTGGGACCCGTACCCCAGTGAGAGTCAGTGTGTGTGGAACCCGTACCCCAGTGAGAGTCAGTGTGTGTGGAACCCATACCCCAGTGAGAGTCAGTGTGTGTGGGACCCGTACCCCAGTGAGAGTCAGTGTGTGTGGGACCCGTACCCCAGTGAGAGTCAGTGTGTGTGGGACCCGTACCCCAGTGAGAGTCAGTGTGTGTGGAACCCGTACCCCAGTGAGAGTCAGTGTTTGTGGAACCCGTACCCCAGTGAGAGTCAGTGTGTGAGGAACCCGTACCCCAGTGAGAGTCAGTGTGTGTGGAACCCGTACCCCAGTGAGTGTCAGTGTGTGTGGGACCCGTACCCCAGTGAGAGTCAGTGTGTGTGTAACCCGTACCCCAGTGAGAGTCAGTGTGTGTGGGACCCGTACCCCAGTGAGAGACAGTGTGTGAGGAACCTGTACCCCAGTGAGAGTCAGTGTGTGTGGAACCCGTACCCCAGTGAGTGTCAGTGTGTGTGGGACCCGTACCCCAGTGTGAGTCAGTGTGTGTGGAACCCGTACCCCAGGGAGAGTCAGTGTGTGTGGAACCCGTACCCCAGGGAGAGTCAGTGTGTGTGGAACCCGTATCCCAGTGAGAGTCAGTGTGTGTGGAACCCGTACCCCAGTGAGAGTCAGTGTGTGTGGAACCCGTACCCCAGTGAGAGTCAGTGTGTGTGGGACCCATACCCCAGTGAGAGTCAGTGTGTGTGGGACCCGTACCCCAGTGAGAGTCAGTGTGTGTGGAACCCGTACCCCAGTGAGAGTCAGTGTGTGTGGGACCCGTACCCCAGTGAGTGTCAGTGTGTGTGGAACCCGTACCCCAGTGAGTGTCAGTGTGTGTGGAACCCGTACCCCAGTGAGAGTCAGTGTGTGTGGAACCCGTACCCCAGTGAGAGTCAGTGTGTGTGGGACCCGTACCCCAGTGAGAGTCAGTGTGTGTGTAACCCGTACCCCAGTGAGAGTCAGTATGTGTGGGACCCGTACCCCAGTGAGAGTCAGTGTGTGTGGAACCCGTACCCCAGTGAGAGTCAGTGTGTGTGGAACCCGTACCCAAGTGAGAGTCAGTGTGTGTGGGACCCGTACCCCAGTGAGAGTCAGTGTGTGTGGAACCCGTACCCCAGTGAGAGTCAGTGTGTGTGGAACCCGTACCCCAGTGAGAGACAGTGTGTGTGGAACCCGTACCCCAGTGAGAGTCAGTGTGTGTGGGACCCGTACCCCAGTGAGAGTCAGTGTGTGTGGGACCCGTACCCCAGTGAGAGTCAGTGTGTGTGGAACCCGTACCCCAGTGAGAGTCAGTGTGTGTGGAACCCATACCCCAGTGAGAGTCAGTGTGTGTGGGACCCGTACCCCAGTGAGAGTGAGTGTGCGTGGGACCCGTACCCCAGTGAGAGTCAGTATGTGTGGGACCCGTACCCCAGTGAGAGTCAGTGTGTGTGGGACCCGTACCCCAGTGAGAGTCAGTGTGTGTGGGACCCGTACCCCAGTGAGAGTCAGTGTGTGTGGGACCCGTACCCCAGTGAGAGTCAGTGTGTGTGGGACCCGTACCCCAGTGAGAGTCAGTGTGTGTGGGACCCGTACCCCAGTGAGAGTCAGTGTGTGTGGGACCCGTACCCCAGTGAGAGTCAGTGTGTGAGGAACCCGTACCCCAGTGAGAGTCAGTGTGTGTGGAATCCGTACCCCAGTGAGAGTCAGTGTGTGAGGAACCCGTACCCCAGTGAGAGTCAGTGTGTGAGGAACCCGTACCCCAGTGAGAGTCAGTGTGTGAGGAACCCGTACCCCAGTGAGAGTCAGTGTGTGTGGAACCCGTACCCCAGTGAGTGTCAGTGTGTGTGGGACCCGTACCCCAGTGACAGTCAGTGTGTGTGGAACCCGTACCCCAGGGAGAGTCAGTGTGTGTGGAACCCGTACCCCAGTGAGACTCAGTGTGTGTGGGACCCGTACCCCAGTGAGAGTCAGTGTGTGTGGGACCCGTACCCCAGTGAGAGTCAGTGTGTGTGGAACCCGTACCCCAGTGAGAGTCAGTGTTTGTGGAACCCGTACCCCAGTGAGAGTCAGTGTGTGAGGAACCCGTACCCCAGTGAGAGTCAGTGTGTGTGTAACCCGTACCCCAGTGAGAGTCAGTGTGTGTGGGACCCGTACCCCAGTGAGAGTCAGTGTGTGTGGGACCCGTACCCCAGTGAGAGTCAGTGTGTGTGTAACCCGTACCCCAGTGAGAGTCAGTGTGTGTGGGACCCGTACCCCAGTGAGAGTCAGTGTGTGTGGAACCCGTACCCCAGTGAGAGTCAGTGTGTGAGGAACCCGTACCCCAGTGAGAGTCAGTGTGTGTGGAACCCGTACCCCAGTGAGTGTCAGTGTGTGTGGGACCCGTACCCCAGGGAGAGTCAGTGTGTGTGGAACCCGTACCCCAGGGAGAGTCAGTGTGTGTGGAACCCGTACCCCAGGGAGAGTCAGTGTGTGTGGAACCCGTACCCCAGTGAGTGTCAGTGTGTGTGGAACCCGTACCCCAGTGAGAGTCAGTGTGTGTGGAACCCGTACCCCAGTGAGTGTCAGTGTGTGTGGAACCCGTACCCCAGGGAGAGTCAGTGTGTGTGGAACCCGTACCCCAGGGAGAGTCAGTGTGTGTGGAACCCGTACCCCAGGGAGAGTCAGTGTGTGTGGAACCCGTACCCCAGGGAGAGTCACTGTGTGTGGAACCCGTACCCCAGTGAGAGTCAGTGTGTGTGGGACCCGTACCCCAGTGAGAGTCAGTGTGTGTGGGACCCGTACCCCAGTGAGAGTCAGTGTGTGTGGAACCCGTACCCCAGTGAGAGTCAGTGTGTGTGGAACCCGTCCCCCAGTGAGAGTCAGTGTGTGTGGGACCCGTACCCCAGTGAGAGACAGTGTGTGTGGAACCCGTACCCCAGTGAGAGTCAGTGTGTGTGGAACCCGTACCCCAGTGAGAGTCAGTGTGTGTGGGACCCGTACCCCAGTGAGAGTCAGTGTGTGTGGGACCCGTACCCCAGTGAGAGTCCGTGTGTGTGGGACCCGTACCCCAGTGAGAGTCAGTGTGTGTGGGACCCGTACCCCAGTGAGAGTCCGTGTGTGTGGGACCCGTACCCCAGTGAGAGTCAGTGTGTGTGGAACCCGTCCCCCAGTGAGAGTCAGTGTGTGTGGGACCCGTACCCCAGTGAGAGTCAGTGTGTGTGGAACCCATACCCCAGTGAGAGTCAGTGTGTGTGGAACCCGTACCCCAGTGAGAGTCAGTGTGTGTGGGACCCGTACCCCAGTGAGAGTCAGTGTGTGTGGGACCCGTACCCCAGTGAGAGTCCGTGTGTGTGGGACCCATACCCCAGTGAGAGTCAGTGTGTGTGGGACCCGTACCCCAGTGAGAGTCCGTGTGTGTGGGACCCGTGCCCCAGTGAGAGTCCGTGTGTGTGGGACCCGTACCCCAGGGAGAGTCAGTGTGTGCTGCAGGGGGATGGGGGAACCCCCATTCACTCACCTCTTTCAATCGCAGTCTGGAACATTATAACAGGGTAACATCTCGGTCAGTTCCATCTCTTCACCGTATAGCTCCTCACAGTCGAAGATCGGATTCCCCCAGAAAAATATTGGGACTTTCTTCAACACTCCTCTCTCCTTTCTACAACACAGTGAATCCAGTAATTCTTGGAGGACAACCCATAGCAACCGGATCCCAGAATACCGTCTCCCACAGTATATTGTACAACGCACCAACCTCCCCAAATATCCCTGCCCCGGGGGACCCGTTACCTGGTGCCCCTGCACCCTGGAGCCCATCCCCAGTGTCCCTGCACCGTGAGGCCCTTCCCCTGGTGTCCCTGCACCGTGGGGCCCTTCCCCTGGTGTCCCTGCACCGTGGGGCCCTTCCCCTGGTGTCCCTGCACCGTGGGGCCCTTCCCCCGGTGTCCCTGCGCCGTAGGGCCCTTCCCCTGGTGTCCCTGCACCGTGGGGCCCTTCCCCTGGTGTTCCTGCACCATGGGGCGCTTCCCCTGGTGTCCCTGCACCGTGGGGCCCTTCCCCTGGTGTTCCTGCGCCGTGGGGCCCTTCCCCTGGTGTTCCTGCGCCGTGGGGCCCTTCCCCTGGTGTTCCTGCGCCGTGGGGCCCTTCCCCTGGTGTTCCTGCGCCGTGGGGCCCTTCCCCTGGTGTCCCTGCACCATGGGGACCTTCCTTGGTGTCCCTGGTCCGTTGTTCCTTGGAGTTCCGGGGCAGTCTCAGGACATATTAATCTTAATCATAGAACATTGAACATTACAGCACAGGAACAGGCCCTTCGACCCACCATGTGCCGAACATGAGGCCAAATTAAACTAATCCCTGTTCCCTGCCCTTGCTCCATATCCCTCTGTTCCTTGCATATTCCTGGGCTTATCTAAAAGCCCCTTAATCGCCCCGATCGTATCTGCCTCCACCACCACCCCAGGCAGCGCGTTCCTGACACCCACCACCCTCTGTGTAAAAAACTTACCCCTCACATCTCCTCTGAACTTCCCCCCTCTCACCTGAAGCGCGTGCCCCCGAGTATTAGACATTTCAACTCTGGGAAAAAGATTCTGACTGTCAACCCTATCGATGCCTCTCATCATTTTATATTCTTCTATCAGGTCTCCCCTCAGCCTCCGCCGCTCCAGAGAAAACAGCCCCAGTTTGTCCAGCCTCTCCTTATAGCTCCTACCCTCTAATCCAGGCAGCATCCTGGTAAACCTCTTCCGCACCCTCTCCAAAGCCTCCACATCCTCCCTGTAATGCGGCGACCAGAATTGAACGCAATACTCTAAACGCAGCCTCACCAAAGTTTTATAAAGCTGCAACGTGACATCCTAACTCTTGCACTCAATGCCCCGACCAATAAAGGCAAGCGTTCCATACGCCTTCTTTCCCACCCTATCTACTTGTGTGGCACTTTCAGGGAGCTATGGACTTGAACCCCAAGATCCCTCTGTACACCAGTGCTGTTCAGGGTCCTGCCATTAACTGTATACTTACCCTTAACACTTGATCCCCCAAAGAGCAGCACCTCACACTTCCCCGGATTAAACCCCATCTGCCATTTCTCCACCCATATCTGCAGCTGATCGATATTCCGCTGTATCCTCCGACAACCTTCTACACTTTCCACAACTCGGCCTATCTTTGTGTCATCTGCAAACTTACTAACCCATCCATCTACATTTTCATCCAAGTCATTTATATTTATCACAAACGGCAGAGGTGCCAGTATGGATCCCTGCGGAACACCACCAGGAAGAAGTTTCTAAGCTAGTGGCTTTTGCTACCAAATAAACCTGTTGGACTTTAACCTGGTGTTGTTAGACTTCTTACTGTGTTTACCCGAGTCCAGTGCCAGCATCTCCAC
Source organism: Mustelus asterias (assembly GCF_964213995.1). NCBI lineage: Eukaryota > Metazoa > Chordata > Chondrichthyes > Carcharhiniformes > Triakidae > Mustelus > Mustelus asterias. The sequence continues at coordinate 935,843 of NC_135817.1, read as the reverse complement.
ATCATGAATACCACCAGTCACAGACCTCCAGCCAGAAAAACACCCTTCTACCACTACACTCTGACTTCTATGGGCGAGCCAATTCTGTATCCAAGTGGCCAAGTCACCATGGATCCCATGCACCTTAATGTTCTGGATAGGCCTATCATGAGGGACCTTGTCGAAAGCCTTACTAAAATCTGTGTGGACAACATCCATTGCTCTGCCCTCATCGATCACCCTCGTCACCTCATTGAATCATAGAGATTTACAGCATGGAAACAGGCCCTTCGGCCCAACTTGTCCATGCAGCCCTTTTTTTTTAAACCCCTAAGCTAATCCCAATTGCCTGCATTTGGTCCATATCCCTCTATACCCATCGTACCCATGTAACTATCCAAATGCTTTTTAAAAGACAAAATTGTACCCGCCTCTACTACTGCCTCTGGCAGCTTGTTCCAGACACTCACCACCCTCTGTGTGAAATAATTGCCCCTCTGGACACTTTTATATCTCTCCCCTCGCACCTTAAATCTATGTCCTCTAGTTTTAGACTCCCCTACCTTTGGGAAAAGATATTGACTATCTAGCTGATCTATGCCCCTCATTATTTTATAGACATCTATAAGATCACCCCTCAGCCTCCTACGCTCCAGAGAAAAAAGTCCCAGTCTATCCAGCCTCTCCTTATAACTCAAACCATCAAGTCCCAGTAGCATCCTAGTAAATCTTTTCTGCACTCTTTCTAGTTTAATAATATCCTTTCTATAATAGGGTAACCAGAACTGTACACAGAATTCCAAGTGTGGCCTTACCAATGTCTTGTACAACTTCAAAAGATGTCCCAACTCCTGTATTCAATGTTCTGACCAATGAAACCAAGCATGCCGAATGCCTTCTTCACCACTCTGTCCATCTGTGACTCCACTTTCAAGGAGCTATGAACATGTACCCCTCGATCGCTTTGTTCTGTAACTCTCCCCAACGCCCTACCATTAACTAAGTCCTGCCCTGGTTCAATCTACCAAAATGCATCACCTCGCATTTGTCTGAATTAAACTCCATCTGCCATTCGTCAGCCCACTGGCCCAATTGGTCACGATCCCTTGCAATTGGAGATAACTTTCTTCACTGTCCACTATGCCACCAATCTTAGTATCATCTGCAAACTTACTAACCATGCCCCCTATATTCTCATCCAAATCATTAATATAAATGACAAATAACAGTGGACCCAGCACTGATCCCTGAGGCACACCGCTGGTCACAGGCCTCCAGTTTGAAAAACAACCTTCTACAACCACCCTCTGGCTTCTGTTAAGAAGCCAATTTTGTATCCATTTAGATACCTCACTGTGAATCCCGTGAGATTTAACTTTATGCAACAACCTACCATGTGGTACCTTGTCAAAGGCCTTGTGAAAGTCCATGTAGACAACATCAACTGCACTGCCCTCATCGACCTTCTTGGTTACCCCTTCAAAAAACTCAATCAAATTCGTGAGACATGATTTTCCACTCACAAAGCTATGCTGACTGTCCCTAATCAGTCCTTGCGTCTCTAAATGCCTGTAGATCCTGTCTCTCAAAATACCTTCCAACAATTTACCCACCACAGATGTGAGGCTCACTGGCCTGTAGTTCCCAGGCTTTTCCCTGCAGCCCTTTTTAATCAAAGGCACAACATTTGCCACTCTCCAATCTTCAGGCACCTCATCCGTGACTATTGATGATTCAAATATCTCGGCTAGGGGACCCACAATTTCCTCCCTAGCCTCCCACAATGTCCTGGGATATACCTCATCAGGTCCCGCAGATTTATCTACCTTGATGCGCTTTAAGACTTCCAGCACCTCCTTCTCTGTAATATGTACACTCCTCAAGACATCACTATTTATTTCCCCAAGTTCCCTAACATCCATGCTTTTCTCAACAGTAAATACTGATGAGGGATATTCATTTCGGATCTCACCCATCTCTTGTGGATCCACACATAGATGACCTTGTTGATCCTTAAGAGGCCCGACTCTCTCCCGAGTTACTCTTTTGCCCTTTATGTATTTGTAGAAACTCTTTGGAACTTCTTTGAAACTCCCCAACAAAAATCAATCAAGTTAGTAAGACATGACCTGCCCCACACAAAGCCATGCTGACTTCTGTAGTAGGCCATGCCTTTCCAAATGCGCGTGAGGATCCTCTCCAGTAGCTTCCAACCCACCGATGTGGGATTCACTGGACTATAATTTCCTGGATTACCCCTTTTTCCCTTTCTTGAACAGAGGAACAACATTAGCTACCCGCCAGTCCTCCGGGACCTCTCCAGTGGCTAGTGAGGGTGCAAAGATCATTGTCAGGGTCCCTGCAATTTCCTCTCTTGTCTCTCTCAATAACCTGGGGTAGATCCCATCGGGTCCTGGGGACTTTAATGCTCTTCAAGAGTCCCAACGCCACTTCTTTCTTGACCTCAGGATGCCCTAGCATATTATTATGCTCCACATTAATCTCACTGATGTGGAGATGCCGGCGTTGGACTGGGTTGGCACAGTAAGAAGTCTCACAACACCAGGGTAAAGTCCAACAGGTTTATTTGGTAGCACGAGCTTTCGGAGCGCTGCTCCTTCCTCAGGTGAGTCTTCATCACTCACTTGAGGAAGGAGCAGCTCTCCGAAAGCTCGTGCTACCAAATAAACCTGTTGGACTTTACCCTGGTGTTGTGAGACTTCTTACTAATCTCACTGTCCTCTGTGTCCTTCTCCTTGGTGAATACCGATACAAAGTACTTAGTTAGGATTGCACTCACATTCTCAGCCTCCAAGCACAAGTTCCCTCCTTTGTCCTTGTGTGATCCTACCCTCAATCACAGTGCTGTATTAGAGATTGTCCCTCCACCGTGGGGCCCTTCTCCTGGTGTCCCTGCACCATGGGGCTCTTCCCCTGGTGTCCCTGCACCGTTGGGCCCTTCCCCTGGTGCCCCTGCACCATGGGGCCCTTTCCCGGGTGCCCCTCCACTGTGGGGCCCTTCTCCTGGTGTCCCTGCATCGTGGGGCTCTTCCCCTGGTGCCCCTGCACCGTGGGGCCCTTCCCCTGGTGCCCCTGCACCGTGGGGCCCTTTCCCGGGTGCCCCTCCACCGTGGGGCCCTTCTCCTGGTGTCCCTGCACCATGGGGCTCTTCCCCTGGTGTCCCTGCACCGTGGGGCCTTTCTCCAGGTGTCCCTGCACCATGGGGCCCTTCTCCTGGTGTCCCTGCACCATGGGGTCCTTCCCCTGGTGCCCCTGCACTGTGGGGCCCTTCCCCTGGTGCCCCTGCACCGTGGGGCCCTTCCCCTGGTGTCCCTGCACCGTGGGGCCCTTCCCCTGGTGTCCCTGCACCGTGGGGCCCTTCCCCTGGTGCCCCTGCACCGTGGGGCCCTTTCCCGGGTGCCCCTCCACCGTGGGGCCCTTTCCCGGGTGCCTCTCCACCGTGGGGCCCTTCTCCTGGTGTCCCTGCACCGTGGGGTCCTTCCCCTGGTGCCCCTGCACCGTGGGGCCCTTCCCCTGGTGCCCCTGCACCGTGGGGCCCTTCCCCTGGTGTCCCTGCACCATGCGGCCCTTCTCCTGGTGTCCCTGCACCGTGGGGTCCTTCCCCTGGTGTCCCTGCACCGTGGGGCCCTTCCCCTGGTGTCCCTGCACCGTGTGTCCTCGGAGCTCCACGGAAATGACAGAATCTTCCCCATGGGGCCATATTAATCTTGTTAGATTTGGTTGTGGGAGAGAACTTTGGAGATAGCGACCGCAAACCGGTGTCTTTTGTCATTGCAATGGAGAGGGGTAGGGCCGTACGGCAGGGCAAGGTTTATAATTGGGGGAGAGGTAATTATGATGCGATTAGGCAAGAATTAGGGGGCATAAGATGGGAACAGAAACTGTCAGGGAAAGGCACAAATGAAAAGTGGAGCTTGTTCAAGGAACAAATACTACGTGTCCTTGATAGGTATGTCCCTGTCAGGCAGGGAGGAAATGGCCGAGTGAGGGAACCATGGTTCACAAAAGAGGTTGAATGTCTTGTCAAGAGGAAGAAGGAAGCGTATGTAAGGATGAGAAAACAAGGTTCAGTTGGGTCGATTGAGGGTTACAAGTTAGCAAGGAATGAGCTGAAAAAGGGGCTTAGGAGAGCTAGGAGGGGGCATGAGAAGTCCTTGGCGGGTCGGATCAAGGAAAACCCCAAGGCTTTTTACTCTTACGTGAGGAATAAAAGAATGACCAGGGTGAGGTTAGGGCCGGTCAAGGACAGTAGTGGGAACTTGTGCATGGAGTCAGAAGAGATAGGAGAGGCGATGAATGAATACTTTTCTTCAGTGTTCACCAAGGAGAGGGGCCATGTTTTTGAGGATGAGAGTGTGATACAGGCTGATAGGCTGGAGGAGGCAGATGTTCTGAGGGAAGATATATTAGCAATTTTGAAAAACCTGAAGGTCGATAAGTCCCCTGGGCCAGATGAGGTATATCCTAGGATTCTTTGGGAGGCAAGGGATGAGATTGCAGAGCCTTTGGCTTTGATCTTTGGGTCCTCACTGTCCACGGGGATAGTGCCAGAGGACTGAAGAGTGGCGAATGTTGTTCCTCTGTTCAAGAAACGAAATAGGAATGACCCTGGTAATTATAGGCTGGTTAGTCTTACTTCGGTGGTCGGTAAGTTAATGGAAAAGGTCCTGAGGGATAGGATTTATGAACATTTGGAAAGATGCAGCTTAATCCGGGATAGTCAACACAGATTCGTGAAGGGTAAGTCTTGCCTCACAAATTTGATTGAATTTTTTGAGGAGGTAACTAAGTGTGTAGATGAAGATAGAGCAGTTGATGTCATATACATGGATTTTAGTAAGGCATTTGATAAGGTCCCCCATAGTCGGCTCATGAAGAAAGTAAGGAGGTGTGGGATAGAGGGAAAGTTGGCCGATTGGATAAGTAACTGGCTATCTCATAAAAGTCATGATGTGGAGATGCCGGCGTTGGACTGGGGTAAACACAGTAAGAAGTTTAACAACACCAGGTTGAAGTCCAACAGGTTTATTTGGTAGCAAAAGCCACACAAGCGTTCGGAGCTCCAAGTCCCTTCTTCAGGTGAGTCCCACCTGAGTCTGGTGAGTCTCACCTGAAGAAGGGGCTTGGGGCTCCAAAAGGTTGTGTGGCTTTTGCTACCAAATAAACCTGTTGAACTTTAACCTGGTGTTGTTAAACTTCTTACTGTATCTCATAGAAGACAGAGGGTGGTGGTGGATGGAAAATTTTCAGACTGGAGACCAGTTACCAGTGGCGTACCACAAGGATCAGTGCTTGGTCCTCTGCTATTTGTGATTTTTATCAATGACTTGGAGGAGGGGGCTGAAGGGTGGATCAGTAAATTTGCGGATGACACCAAGATTGGTGGAGTAGTGGATGAGGTGGAGGGCTGTTGTAAGCTGCAAAGAGACATTGATAGGATGCAGAGCTGGGTCGAAAAATGGCAGATGGAGTTTAACCCTGATAAGTGCGAGGTGATTCATTTTGGTAGGACAAATTTGAATGTGGATTACAGGGTCAAAGGTAGGGTTCTGAGGAATGTGGAGGAACAGAGAGATCTTGGGGTTCATGTCCACAGATCTCTGAAGGTTGCCACTCAAGTGGATAGAGCCGTGAAGAAGGCCTATCGTGTGTTAGCGTTTATTAACAGGGGGTTTGAGTTGAAGAGCCGTGGGGTTATGCTGCAACTGTACAGGACCTTGGTGAGACCACATTTGGAATATTGTGTGCAGTTCTGGTCACCTCACTTTAAGAAGGATGTGGAAGCGCTGGAAAGAGTGCAGCGGAGATTTACCAGGATGCTGCCTGGTTTGGAGGGTAGGTCTTATGAGGAAAGGTTATGGGAGCGAGGGCTTTTCTCTTTAGAGCAGAGGAGGTTGAGAGGCGACTTAATAGAGGTTTATAAGATGATGAGGGGGATAGATAGAGTGGACTTTCAGAGACTATTTCCTCGGGTAGATGTAGCTGTTACTAGGGGGCATAACTATAAGGTTCATGGTGGGAGATATAGGAGGGATGTCAGAGGTAGGTTCTTTACTCAGAGAGTGGTTGGGGTGTGGAATGGACTGCCTGCTGTGATAGTGGAGTCGGACACTTTAGGAACTTTCAAGCGGTTATTGGATAGGCACATGGAGCACACCAGGATGATAGGGAGTGGGATAGCTTGATCTTGGTTTCGGAAAAGGTTCGGCACAACATCGTGGGCCGAAGGGCCTGTACTGTGCTGTACTGTTCTATGTTCTATGTTCTATGTTGATCACAGCGCTGTTATAAAGATTGAGCACTTGAGCCTCACGGGTAATCAGGGAAGTTCGGTTCACAGGTTCGAGTCCGCTTTCGAACGCTCCCGGCTCCACAGGGAGGGTGACACAAACTCCAGGAATTCCAGTCCGACCAAATCCCTTTCCCATCTGTGAGTAACAGGAGGATTTGCTGGGGTTAATCATCGTCACCCTGTCCATTCCCAATCCAAGCACAATCCCACTGACACAACCGGGGACAGACACAAGCCACACAGTCCTATCCCCAAATCAGAATCCACTCCCATCACACACACAAAAGAACAAAGAAAATTACAGCACAGGAAGAGGCCCTTCGGCCCTCCAAGCCTGCACCGACCATGCTGCCCGACTGAACTAAAACCCCCTACCTTTCTGGGGACCATATCCCTCGATTCCCATCCTATCCTTGTATTTGTCAAGACGCCCCTTAAAAGTCACTATCATATCCGCTTCCACTGCCTCCCCCGGCAACGAGTTCCAGGCACCCACCACCCTCTGTGTAAAAAATCTGCCTCGTACATCTCCTTTAAACCTTCCCCCTCACGCCTTAAACCTGTGCCCCCAAGTAATTGACTCTTCCACCCAGGGAAAAAGCTTCTGACTATCCACTCTGTCCATGCCTCTCATAATCTTGTAGACTTCTATCAGGTCTCCCCTCAACCTCCATCGTTCCAGTGAGAACAAACCAAGTTTCTCCAACCTCTCCTCGTAGCTAATGCCCTCCATACCAGGCAACATCCTGGTAAATCTTTTCTGTACCCTCTCCAAAGCCTCCACATCCTTCTGGTAGTGTGGTGACCAGAATTGAACACTATATTCCAAGTGCGGCCTAACTAAGGTTCTATAAAGCTGCAACATGACTTGCCAATTTTTAAACTCAATACCCCGGCCGATGAAGGCAAGCATGCCGTATGCCTTCTTGACTACCTTCTCTACCTGCACTGCCACTTTCAGTGACCTGTGTACCTGTACACCCAGATCCCTCTGCCTATCAATACTCTTAAGGGTTCTGCCATTTACTGTATATTTCCTATCTGTATTAGACCTTCCAAAATGCATTACCTCACATTTGTCCAGATTAAACTCCATCTGCCATCTCTCCGCCCAAGTCTCCAACTGATCTATATCCTGCTGTATCCTCTGATGGTCCTCATTGCTATCCGCAAATCCACCAACCTTTGTGTCGTCCGCAAACTTACTAATCAATCCAGTTACATTTTCCTTCAATCATTTATATATATTACAAACAGCAAAGGTCCCAGCACTGATCCCTGAGGAACGCCACTTGTCACAGCCCTCCATTCAGAAACGCATCCTTCCACTGCTACCCTCTGTCTTCTTTGACCGAGCCAGTTTTGTATCCACCTTGCCAGCTCACCTCTGATCCCATGCGACTTCACCTTCTGCATCAGTCTGCCATGAGGGACCTTGTCAAAGACCTTACTGAAGTCCATGTAGACAACATCCACTGTCCTACCCTCATCAATCATCTTCGTCACTTCCTCGAAAAACTCGAGACACGACCTCTCCTTCACAAAACCATGTTGCCTCTCACTAATACGTCCACTTATTTACAAGTGGGAATAAATCCTGTCTCGAAGAATCCTCTCCAATAATTTCCCTACCACTGATGTAAGGCTCACCGGCCTGTAATTAGCTGGATTATTCTTGCTCCCCTTCTTAAACAAAGGAACAACATTGGCTATTCTCCAATCCTCTGGGACCTCCCCTGTAGCCAGGGAGGATACAATGATTTCTCTCAAGGCCCCAGCAATTTCCTCCCTTGTCTCTCTCAGTATTCTGGGGTATATCCCATCAGGTCCTGGGGACTTGTCAACCTTAATGTTTCTCAAGAACCCCAATACCTCCTCCTTTTTGGTCTCAACATGACTCAAACTATCTACACATCCTTTTCCAGACTCATCATCCACCAAGTCCTTTTTGGTGAATACTGATGCAAAGTACTCATTTAATACCTCGCCCATTTCCTCTGGCTCCACGCATAGATTCCCTCCCTTGTCCTTGAGTGGGCCAACCCTCTCCCTGGCTACCCTCTTGCTCTTTATATATGTATAAAAAGCCTTGGGATTTTTCTTAATCCTGCTGGTCAATGCTTTTTCATGACCCCTTTTAGCACAGATACACACTTGCACACACACACACCAACGTACGCACACACACACACCCACATGCACACACCAATGGACAAACACACCAATGTATGCACACACACACACACACACACACCAACACACGCACACACCAACGCACACACACACACCAACGCACACACACACACCAACGCACACACACATACACAAACGCACACACACCAATGTGCGCACACTCACACACCAACGCATACACACACACACCCACCAACACACAAACACACACACCAACGCACACACACACAAATGCACACACACAAACGCACACACACACACACACCAACGCACACACACACAAATGCACACACACAAACGCACACACACACACCAACGCACACACACACCAATGTCCGCACGCACACACACACACAAATGCACACACACACCAATGTCCGCACGCACACACCAACGCACACCAATGCACACACACACACCAACGCACACGCACACACACACAACACACACAAATGCACACACACACCAATGTCCGCACGCACACACACACACACCAACGCACACACACACACCAATGCACACACACACACCAACGCACACGCACACACACACAACACACACAAATGCACACACACACCAATGTCCGCACGCGCACACACACACCAACGCACACCAACGCACACACACACACCAACGCACACGCACACACACACACAAATGCACACACACACACCAACGCACACACACACACCAACGCACACACACACACCAACGCACACACACACACCAACACACACACCAATGCACACACACACACCAACGCGTGCACACACACACACAGCAACACACACACACCAACACACACACACCAACACACGCACACACACCAACACACACACACACACACACACAGCAACACACACACACCAACACACGCACACACACCAACACACACACACACAGCAACACACACACACCAACACACACACACCAACACACACACACCAACACACACACACCAACACACGCACACACAGACACACCAACACACACAGACACACCAACACACACACCAACACACACACACCAACACACACTAATGCACGCACACACACCAACGCACACACACAAACGCACACACACACCAATGTCCGCACGCACACACACACACAAATGCACACACACACCAATGTCCGCACGCACACACACACACCAACGCACACCAATGCACACACACACACCAACGCACACGCACACACACACAACACACACAAATGCACACACACACCAATGTCCGCACGCACACACACACACACCAACACACACCAACGCACACACACACACCAACGCACACACACACACCAACGCACACACACACACACACCAACGCACACCAACGCACACACACACACCAACGCACACGCACACACACACAACACACACAAATGCACACACACCAATGTCCGCACGCGCACACACACACACCAACGCACACACACACACCAACGCACACACACACCAACGCACACACACACACCAACGCACACACACACACCAACGCACACACACACCAACGCACACACACACACCAACGCACACACACACACCAACACACACACCAATGCACACACACCAACGCGTGCACACACACACACAGCAACACACACACACCAACACACCCACACCAACACACACACCAACGCACGCACACACACCAACACACACACACCAACACACGCACACACAGACACACCAACACACACAGACACACCAACACACACACCAACACACACTAACGCACGCACACACACACCAACGCACGCACACACACACCAACGCACACACACACCAACACATGCACACACACACCAACGCACACACACACCAACACATGCACACACACACAACACACGCACACCAACACACACACACACAACGCACACACACATACACACCAACACACGCACACACACCAACGCGCACACACACACCAACACGCGCACACACAACACGCACACACACACTAACGCACACACACACAAATGCACGCACACACACATACACCAACGCACGCACACACACACACACCCCAATGCACACACACACACCAACGCACACACACACCAGCGCACGCACACACACACACCAGCGCACGCACACACACACACACCAACGCACGCACACACACACACCAATGCACACACACACCCCAATGCACACACACACCAACACACGCACACACACCAACGCACGCACACACACACCAACGCACGCACACACACACACCAACGCACGCACACACATACCAACGCACACACACACACCAACACATGCACACACACAACACACGCACACCAACACACGCACACACACACACCAATGCACACACACACCAACACACACACACACACACACCAATGCACACACACACACACCAACACACGCACACACACCAACACACACACACACACAAATGCACGCACACACACACACACACACCAACGCATGCACACACACACCCCAATGCACACACACACACCAACACACACACACCCCAACGCACACACACACACACAAATGCACGCACACACACACACACACCAACGCATGCACACACACACCCCAATGCACACACACACCAACACACACACCCCAATGCACACACACACACCAACACACACACACACCAACACACGCACACACAGACACACCAACGCACACACCAACGCACACACACACACACCAACGCACGCGCACACACCAACGCACACACACACCAACACATGCACACACACCAACACATGCACACACACACCAACACATGCACACACACATCAACGCACGCACACACACCAACGCACACACACACACACCAACAGACGCACACACACACACACCAAATGCACGCACACACACCAACACACGCACACCCACACCAACACACACACCAACGCAAACACACACACCAACGCACACACACACCAACACACACACACACCAACACACGCACACACACACCAACACACACACACACCAACGCACACACACACCAACACACACAATGCACACACACACAGCAACGCACACAAACACACACCAATGCACACACACCAATACACACACTATCGCGCACAAACACCAACACACGCACACACACACACACCAACACACACACACACACACCAACACACACACACACTAACGCACACAAACACACACCTATGCACGCGCACACACACACACAAACACACACACACCAACGCACACACACACATGCTAATGCACACATACACACACACACCAACGCACACACACACATGCTAACGCACACATACACGCACACACCAACGCACACACACACATGCTAACGCACACATACACGCACACACCAACGCACACACACACAAACGCACACACACACTAACGCACACAAACATACACACACACATGCACACACACTCTCTCACTCACACACACTCTCTCTCACACACACTCTCTCTCTCACACACACTCCCTCTCTCACACACACACTCTCTCTCTCACTCTCTCTCTCACACACACACACACTCTGACACTCTCTCTCTCTCACACACTCTCTCTCTCACTCTTTCTCTCACACACTCTCTCTCACACACTCTCTCACACACTCTCTCTCTCACACACACTCTCTCTCACACACATACACAGTCTCTCTCACACACAGTCTCTCTCACACACACTCTCTCACACACATACACACTCTCTCTCACACACACACATTCTCTCTCACACACACTCTCTCCCTCTCTCACACACTCTCTCACACACAGTCTCTCACACACACTCTCTCTCTCTCACACATACACACACACACTCCCTCTCTCACACAGTCTCTCTCTCACACACACACACACACTCTCTCTCTGACACTCTCTCTCTCACACACACACTCTCACACACACTCTCTCTCTCACACTCTCTCTCTCACACACACTCTCTCTCTCACACACTCTCTCTCACACACTCTCTCTCACACACACTCTATCTCACGTATGCACACTCCCTCTCTCACACACACTCTCTCTGACACTCTCTCTCACACACTCTCTCTCTCACACACACTCTCTCCCTCTCTCACACACAGTCTCTCCCACACTCTCTCACACTCTCTCACACACACTCTCATTCTCCCACTCTCTCACACACTCTCGTTCTCCCACTCTCTCACACTCTCTCTCTCCCACTCTCTCACACACTCTCTCTCATGCACACTCTCTCACACACTCTCGTTCTCCCACTCTCTCACACTCTCTCTCTCACACACTCTCATTCTCCCACTCTCACACACCGACAGTCCAGAATCCATTCCCATCAGTCTGATCCATTCCTGTACCCAATCCCTTCACTGATGAATGTTTTAGACTAACTCCCGTACTCACACCAACAGTTGTCATTGTTATAACAGGAGCGAACATCCACAATCGATCCTGGGCACGGGTTTCCATCGTGTTTGCGACCCACGCACCTTCGGCCTCTCTTCTGCTGTCCCACGTATCGGCGACATGAGATATTCCAGTCCAACCGCACGCAGTCAGACCACCGAGACCAAGCGTTCCAAAACCCATCAACTGGAACACAAGGGGCATTGAACAAGAACAGAATACCGCAGCAACTGGAATCAAACTCCAGCAATGCAACACACACAACCATGCAGCATCCAGCAATGCAACACACACACAACCATGCAGCATCCAGCAATGCAACACACACACAACCATGCAGCATCCAGCAATGTGACACACACATGCAACCATGCCGCATCCAGCAATGCCACACACGCGCGTGCAACCATGCAGCATCCAGCAATGCAACACGCACGCGCATCCGGCAATGCCACACATGTGGAAACACGCAGCATCCAGCAATGCCACACACACACAACCATGCAGCACCCAGCAATACAACACACACATGCAACCATGCCGCATCCAGCAATGCCACACACACGCGTGCAACCATGCAGCGTCCAGCAATGCAACACACGCGCGCAACCATGCAGCATCCAGAAATGTCACACACACACAACCAAGCAGCACCCAGCAATGTCACACACACAACTATGCAGCACTCAGTAATGCAGCACACATGCAACCATGCAGCATCCAGCAATGTCACACACAACCATGCAGCATCCAGCAATGTCACACACACACATGCAATCATGCAGCAACCAGCAATGCCACACACATGCGCGCAACCCTGCAGCATCCAGCAATATCAGACACACACGCAACAATGCAGCACCCAGCAATGCAACACACGCAACCATGCAGCATCCAGCAATGCAACACACACACAGAACCATGCAGCATCCAGCAATGCCACACACACACAACCATGCAGCATCCAGCAATGTCACACACACAACCATGCAGCATCCAACAATGTCACACACACAACCGTGCAGCATCCAGCAATGCAACACACACACACAACCATGCAGCATCCAGCAATGCCACACACACACACAACCATGCAGCATCCAGCAACGCACACACACACAACCATGCAGCATCCAGCAATGCCACACACACAACCATGCAGCATCCAGCAATGCAACACACACAACCATGCAGCATCCCGCAATGCAACACACACACACAACCATGCAGCAGCCAGCAATGCCACACACACATACACACAATCATGCAGCATCCAACAATGCCACACACACACAAATCCATGCAGCATCCAACAATGCAACACACACACAACCATTCAGCATCCAGCAATGCCACACAAACACACACAACCATGCAGCATCCAGCAATGCAACACACACACGCAACTATGCAGCATCCAGCAATGCCACACACACACACAACCATGCAGCACCCAGCAATGCCACACACATACACACAAACATTCAGCATCCAGCAATGCCACACACACATACACACAATCATGCAGCATCCAACAATGCCACACACACACAAATCCATGCAGCATCCAACAATGCAACACACACACAACCATTCAGCATCCAGCAATGCCACACAAACGCACACAACCATGCAGCATCCAGCAATGCAACACACACGCAACTATGCAGCATCCAGCAATGCCACACACACACACAACCATGCAGCACCCAGCAATGCCACACACATACACACAAACATTCAGCATCCAGCAATGCCACACACACAGCCATGCAGCATCCAGCAATGCCACACACAACCATGCAGCATCAAGCAATGCCACACACACACACAACCATGCAGCACCCAGCAATGCCACACACATACACACAAACATTCAGCATCCAGCAATGCCACACACACAGCCATGCAGCATCCAGCAATGCCACACACAACCATGCAGCATCAAGCAATGCCACACACACACAGACACACAACCATGCAGCATCAAGCAATGCCACACACACACACAACCATGCAGCATCCAACAATGCCACACACACAAACACACAGCCATGCAGCATCCAGCAATGCCACACAAAACCATGCAGCATCCCGCAATGCCACACACAACCATGCAGCACCCAACAATGCCACACACAACCATGCAGCATCCAGCAATGCGACACACACGCGCAACCATGCAGCATCCAGCAATGCGACACACGCAACCATGCAGCATTCAGCAGTGCAACACATGCGCGCAACCATGCAGCATCCAGCGATGTGACACACAACCATGCAGCATCCAGCAATGCCACACACACACACATCCATGCAGCATCCAGCAATGCCATACACACACATGCAACCATGCAGCATCCAGCAATGCCAAACACACACAACCATGCCGCATCCAGCAAATGCCACACACACGCACGCAACCATCCAGCATCCAGCAATGCGACACACGCAACCATGCAGCATCCAGCGATGCAACACACACATGCAACAATGCAGCACCCAGTAATGCGACACACAACCACGCAGCATCCAGCAATGCCACACACACAACCGTGTGTGTGTCAGGAGGGAGGGTTTCAGATACGTGGATAATTGGAACACATTCTGGGGAAAGTGGGACCTGTACAAACAGGACGGGGGGCACCTGAACCAGAGGGGCACCAATATCCTGGGGGGGAAATTTGATACGGCTCTTCAGGGGGGTTTAAACTAATTTGTCAGGGGAGTGGGAAAAGGAGTTGTAGTCCGGAAGTCAGTGTTGAGGGTAGTGAGGTATTGGGGAAGGTATCAGGGTCAAGGGTGGGTACCGGTAGACAGGAAGGTGGGTTGAAGTGTGTCTACTTCAATGCAAGGAGCATCCGGAACAAGGTAGATGAACTTGGGGCGTGGATTGGTACTTGGGACTACGATGTTGTGGCCATTACAGAGACGTGAGTAGAACAAGGACAGGGATGGTTGTTGGACGTTCCGGGGTATAGATGTTTCAGTAAGTGTAGGGAAGCTGGTAAAAGAGGTGGAGGAGTAGCATTGTTAATCAAGGATAGTTTAACGGCTGCGGAAAGGCACTTCGAGGGGGATCTGCATACTGAGGTAATATGGGCTGAGGTTAAAAATAGGAAAGGAGCGGTCACGTTGTTAGGAGTTTACTATAGGCCCCCAAATAGTAATAGAGATGTGGAGGAAGAAATTGCTAAGCAGATTATGGATATGTGTGGGGGTCACAGGGTAGTTGTCATGGGGGACTTTAACTTTCCAAATATTGATTGGAACCTTTGTAGATCAAATAGTTCGGATGGGGCAGTTTTTGTGCAGTGTGTGCAGGAGGGTTTCCTGACACAATATGTTGATAGGCCGACAAGAGGTGGGGCCACATTGGATTTGGTACTGGGAAATGAACCGGGCCAAGTGTTAGATTTGGTTATGGGAGAGCACTTTGGAGATAGTGACCACAATTCGGTGTCTTTTGTTATTGCAATGGAGAGGGATAGGGCCGTACGGCAGGGCAACACACACACACACAACCATGCAGCGTCCAGCAATGCCACACACAACCATGCAGCATCCAGCAATGCCACATACACACAGAACCATGCAGCATCCAGCAATGCCACATACACACACACACAACCATGCAGCGTCCAGCAATGCCACACACACACATCCATGCAGCATCCTGCAATGCCACACACACACACAACCATGCAGCATCCAGCAATGCTACACACACACACACAACCATGCAGCATCCAGCAATGCAACACATACACACACAGCCATGCAGCACCCAGCAATGCAACGCACACACGCAACCATGCAGCATCAAGCAATGCAACACACACACACAGAACCATGCAGCATCCAGCAATGCCACACACACACAACCATGCAGCATCCAGCAATGCAACACATACACACACAGCCATGCAGCATCCAGCAATGCAACGCACACACACACAAAACCATGCAGCATCCAGCAATGCAACACACACACACGCAACCATGCAGCATCAAGCAATGCAACACACACACAGAACCATGCAGCATCCAGCAATGCAACACACATACACACACACAAAACCATGCAGCGTCCAGCAATGCCACACACACACACACATATCCATGCAGCATCCTGCAATGCCACACACACACACAACCATGCAGCATCCAGCAATGCCACACACACACACAACCATGCAGCATCCAGCAATGCAACACATACACACACAGCCATGCAGCATCCAGCAATGCAATGCACGCACACAACCATGCAGCATGCAGCAATGCAACACACACACACACACACACACAACCATGCAGCATCAAGCAATGCAACACACACACAGAACCATGCAGCATCCAGCAATGCCACATACACACACACAACCATGCAGCATTCATCAATGTCAGACACACACAACCATGCAGCATCCAGCAATGCAACACACACACACACCATGCAGCATCCAGCAATGCAACACACCCACACACACACACAACCATGCAGCGTCCAGCAATGCCACACACACACACACATCCATGCAGCATCCTGCAATGCCACACACACACACAACCATGCAGCATCCAGCAATGCCACACACACACACAACCATGCAGCATCCAGCAATGCAACACATACACACACAGCCATGCAGCATCCAGCAATGCAATGCACACACACAACCATGCAGCATCCAGCAATGTAACACACACACGCAACCATGCAACATCAAGCAATGCAACACAAACACAGAAGCATGCAGCATCCAGCAATGCCATGCACACACAACCATGCAGCATCCAGCAATGCCACACACACACAACCATGCAGCATCCAGCAATGCCACGCACACACACACACAACTATGCAGCATCCAGCAATGCAACACACACACACAAACATGCAGCATCCTGCAATGCCACACACAAACACAACCATTCAGCACCAGCAATGCAGCACACACACAACCATGCAGCATCCAGCAATGCCACACACACACACACGCAACCATGCAGCATCCAGCAATGCAACACATACACACACAACCATGCAGCATCCAGCAATGCAACACACACACACACAACCATGCAGCATCCAGCAATGCAACGCACACACAACCATGCAGCATCCAGCAATGCAACACACACACACGCAACCATGC
Source organism: Mustelus asterias (assembly GCF_964213995.1). Taxonomy (NCBI): domain Eukaryota; kingdom Metazoa; phylum Chordata; class Chondrichthyes; order Carcharhiniformes; family Triakidae; genus Mustelus; species Mustelus asterias. Next base: position 917,835 of record NC_135817.1, on the reverse strand, counting down.
AGCATCAAGCAATGCAACACACACACAGAACCATGCAGCATCCAGCAATGCCACATACACACACACAACCATGCAGCATCCAGCAATGCCACACACACACACAACCATGCAGCATCCAGCAATGCAACACACACACGCAAACATGCAGCATCAAGCAATGCAACACACACACAGAACCATGCAGCATCCAGCAATGCCACATACACACACACACACAACCATGCAGCAACCAGCAATGCCACGCGCACACACACAACCATGCAGCATCCAGCAATGCAACACACACACAAACATGCAGCATCCAGCAATGCCACACACACACACACAACCATGCAGCATCCAGCAATGCAACACACATGCAACCATGCAGCATCAAGCAATGCCACACACACACGCAACCATGCAGCATCCAGCAATGCCACACTCACACGCAACCATGCAGCATCCAGCAATGCAACACATGCACAACCATGCAGCATCCAGCAATGTAACACACACTTGCAACCATGCAGCATCCAGCAATGTCACACACATACACACAACCATGCAGCATCCCGCAATGCCACACACGCACACCATGCAGCATCCAGCAATGCCACACACGCAACCATGCGGCATCCAGCAATGCCACACACACCCGCACGCAACCACGCAGCATCCAGAAATGTCACACACATGCAACCATGCCGCATTCTGCAACACCACACACATGCAGCCATGCAGCATCCAGCAATGCAACACATGCACACCCAACCATGCAGCACCCAGCAATGCAACAAACACGCAACGATGCATCATCCAGCAATGCAACACACATGCAACCATGCAGCATTGAGCAATGTCACATACATACACACAACCATGCAGCATCCAGCAATATCACACACATGCAATCATGCAGCAACCAGCAATGCCATATACTCACGCGCACAACCATGCAGCATCCAGCAAAGCCACACGTGCGCATGCAACCATGCAGCATCCAGCAATATCACAGACACACACGCAACAATGCGGCACCCAGCAATGCCATACATACATGCAACCATGCAGCATCCAGCAATGTCAGGCACACACAACCACGCAGCATCCAGCAATGCAACACGCACACACACAACCATGCAGCATCCAGCAATGCAACACACACACACACAACATGCAGCGTCCAGCAATGCCACACACACACACAACCATGCAGCATCCAGCAATGCAACACATACACACACAGCCATGCAGCATCCAGCAATGCAACGTACACACACAACCATGCAGCATCCAGAAATGCAACACACACACACGCAACCATGCAGCATCAAGCAATGCAACACAAACACAGAACCATGCAGCATCCAGCAATGCCACATACACACACACAACCATGCAGCACCCAGCAATGCAACACACACACAGAACCATGCAGCATCCAGCAATGCCACATACACACACACACACACAACCATGCAGCATCCAGCAATGCCATGCACACACACACACACAACCATGCAGCATCCAGCAATGCAACACACACACAAACATGCAGCACCCAGCAATGCCACACACAAACACAACCATTCAGCATCCAGCAATGCAACACACACACAACCATGCAGCATCCAGCAATGCTACACACACACACGCAACCATGCAGTGTCCAGCAAGGCCACACACACGCAACCATGCAGCATCCAGCAATGTCACACACACATAATCATGCAGCACAACCATGCAGCATCCAGATAAAACAACACACACGCACGCAACCATGCAGTGTCCAGCAATGTCATACACACACAGAACCATGCAGCATCCAGAAATATCACAGCCACACATGCAACAATGCAGCACCCAGCAATGCCACACATACATGCAACCATGCAGCATCCAACAATGTCACACACACATGCAATCATGCAGCATTCAGCAATGTCACACACACACAACCATGCAGCATCCAGCAATGCAACACACACACACAGCCATGCAGCATCCAGCAATGCCACACACAACCATGCAGCATCCAGCAATGCCACATACACACACGCAACCATACAGCATCCAGGAATGCCACACACAACCATGCAGCATCCAGCAATGCCACACACACACAACCATGCAGCATCCAGCAATGCAACACATACACACACAACCATGCAGCATCCAGCAATGCAACACACACACACAACCATGCAGCATCCAGCAATGCAACGCACACACAACCATGCAGCATCCAGCAATGCAACACACACACACAACCATGCAGCATCAAGCAATGCAACACACACACAGAACCATGCAGCATCCAGCAATGCCACATACACACACACACAACCATGCAGCATCCAGCAATGCCACACACACACACAACCATGCAGCATCCAGCAATGCAACACACACACGCAAACATGCAGCATCAAGCAATGCAACACACACACAGAACCATGCAGCATCCAGCAATGCCACATACACACACACACACACACACAACCATGCAGCAACCAGCAATGCCACGCGCACACACACAACCATGCAGCATCCAGCAATGCAACACACACACAAACATGCAGCATCCAGCAATGCCACACACACACACACACAACCATGCAGCATCCAGCAATGCAACACACACGCAACCATGCAGCATCAAGCAATGCCACACACACACGCAACCATGCAGCATCCAGCAATGCCACACTCACACGCAACCATGCAGCATCCAGCAATGCAACACATGCACAACCATGCAGCATCCAGCAATGTAACACACACTTGCAACCATGCAGCATCCAGCAATGTCACACACATACACACAACCATGCAGCATCCAGCAATGCCACACACGCACACCATGCAGCATCCAGCAATGCCACACACGCAACCATGCGGCATCCAGCAATGCCACACACACCCGCACGCAACCACGCAGCATCCAGAAATGTCACACACATGCAACCATGCCGCATTCTGCAACACCACACACATGCAGCCATGCAGCATCCAGCAATGCAACACATGCACACCCAACCATGCAGCACCCAGCAATGCAACAAACACGCAACGATGCATCATCCAGCAATGCAACACACATGCAACCATGCAGCATTGAGCAATGTCACATACATACACACAACCATGCAGCATCCAGCAATATCACACACATGCAATCATGCAGCAACCAGCAATGCCACACGTGCGCATGCAACCATGCAGCATCCAGCAATATCACAGACACACACGCAACAATGCGGCACCCAGCAATGCCATACATACATGCAACCATGCAGCATCCAGCAATGTCACACACACATGCAATCATGCAGCATTCAGCAATGTCAGGCACACACAACCACGCAGCATCCAGCAATGCAACACGCACACACACAACCATGCAGCATCCAGCAATGCAACACACACACACAACATGCAGCGTCCAGCAATGCCACACACACACACACACACAACCATGCAGCATCCAGCAATGCAACACATACACACACAGCCATGCAGCATCCAGCAATGCAACGTACACACACAACCATGCAGCATCCAGAAATGCAACACACACACACGCAACCATGCAGCATCAAGCAATGCAACACAAACACAGAACCATGCAGCATCCAGCAATGCCACATACACACACACAACCATGCAGCACCCAGCAATGCAACACACACACAGAACCATGCAGCATCCAGCAATGCCACATACACACACACACACACAACCATGCAGCATCCAGCAATGCCATGCACACACACACACACAACCATGCAGCATCCAGCAATGCAACACACACACAAACATGCAGCACCCAGCAATGCCACACACAAACACAACCATTCAGCATCCAGCAATGCAACACACACACAACCATGCAGCATCCAGCAATGCTACACACACACACGCAACCATGCAGTGTCCAGCAAGGCCACACACACGCAACCATGCAGCATCCAGCAATGTCACACACACATAATCATGCAGCACAACCATGCAGCATCCAGATAAAACAACACACACGCACGCAACCATGCAGTGTCCAGCAATGTCATACACACACAGAACCATGCAGCATCCAGAAATATCACAGCCACACATGCAACAATGCAGCACCCAGCAATGCCACACATACATGCAACCATGCAGCATCCAACAATGTCACACACACATGCAATCATGCAGCATTCAGCAATGTCACACACACACAACCATGCAGCATCCAGCAATGCAACACACACACACAGCCATGCAGCATCCAGCAATGCCACACACAACCATGCAGCATCCAGCAATGCCACATACACACACGCAACCATACAGCATCCAGGAATGCCACACACAACCATGCAGCATCCAGCAATGCCACACATACGCAACCATGCAGCATCCAGCAATGCCACACACACACACTCAACCATGCATCATCCAGCAATGCCACACACACAGATGCAACCATGCAGCACCCGCAATGCCACACACACAACCATGCAGCATCCAGCAATTCCACACACACACACTCAACCATGCAGCATCCAGCAATGCCACACACACAAATGCAACCATGCAGCATCCAGCAATGCCACACACACAACCATGCAGTATCTAGCAATGCAACACACACAAACACACAACCATGCAGCGTCCAGCAATGCAACACATACACAACCATGCAGCATCCAGCAATGAAACGCACACACGCAACCATGCAGCATCCAGCAATGCAACGCACATGCACACCATGCAGCATCCAGCAATGCCACACACACACACGCGCAACCATGCAGCATCCAGCAATGCCACACACACACACACGCAACCATGCAGCATCTAGCAATGCCACACACACACAACCATGCAGCATCCAGCAATGCAACACATACACAACCATGCAGCATCCAGCAATGAAACGCACACATGCAACCATGCAGCATCCAGCAATGTCACACACATACACACAACCATGCAGCATCCAGCAATGCCACACATGCACACCATGCAGCATCCAGCAACGCCACACGCACACATGCAACCATGCAGCATCCAGCAATGCAACACACACACAACCATGCAGCATCCAGCAATGCCACACACGCGCGCAACTACGCAGCATCCAGCAATGCCACACACATGCAACCATGCAGCATCCAGCAATGCCACACACAACCATGCAGCATCCAGCAATGCCACATACACACACGCAACCATACAGCATCCAGGAATGCCACACACAATCATGCAGCATCCAGCAATGCCACACACACACACTCAACCATGCATCATCCAGCAATGCCACACACACAGATGCAACCATGCAGCACCCGCAATGCCACACACACAACCATGCAGCATCCAGCAATTCCACACACACACACACACAACCATGCAGCATCCAGCAATGCCACACACACAAATGCAACCATGCAGCATCCAGCAATGCCACACACACAACCATGCAGCATCTAGCAATGCAACACACACAAACACACAACCATTCAGCGTCCAGCAATGCGACACACACACACAACCATGTAGCATCCAGCAATGCAACACACATGCACGCCATGCAGCATCCAGCAATGCCACACACACACACGCGCAACCATGCAGCATCCAGCAATGCCACTCACACACGCAACCATGCAGCATCCAGCAATGCCACACACACAACCATGCAGCATCCAGCAATGCAACACATACACAACCATGCAGCATCCAGCAATGAAACACACACATGCAACCATGCAGCATCCAGCAATGTCCCACACATACGCACAACCATGCAGCATCCAGCAATGCCACACATGCACACCATGCAGCATCCAGCAACGCCACACGCACACATGCAACCATGCATCATCCAGCAATTCAACACACACGCAACCATGCAGCATCCAGCAATGCCACACACGCGCGCAACTACGCAGCATCCAGCAATGCCACACACATGCAACCATGCAGCATCCTGAAATGTCACACACACATGCAATCATGCAGCAGCCAGCAATGCCACACACACGCGCGGACAACTATGCAGCATCCAGCAAAGCCACACACGCGCATGCAACCATGCAGCATCCAGCAATGTCACAAAGACACACACACACAGAGAACCATGCAGCACCCAGCAATATCACAGACACACACGAAACAATGTGGCACCCAGCAATGCCATACATACATGCAACCATGCAGCATCCAGCAATGTCAGACACACACAACCATGCAGCATCCAGCAATGCAACACACACACGCGACCATGCAGCATCCAGCAATGCAACACACACACACACACAACCATGCAGTGTCCAGCAATGCCACACACACACACACAACCATGCAGAATCCAGCAATGCAACACATGCACACGCAGCCATGCAGCATCCAGCAATGCAACACACACACGCAACCATGCAGCATCAAGCAATGCAACACAAACACAGAACCATGCAGCATCCAGCAATGCCACATACACACACACACACAACCATGCAGCATCCAGCAATGCCACGCACCCACACAACAATGCAGCATCCAGCAATGTCACACACACACACACACATGCAACCATGCAGCATCCAGCAATGTCACACACACAACCATGCAGCATCCAACAATGTCACACACATGCACACAATGCAGCACCCAGCAATGCCACACATACACGCAACCATGCAGAACCCAACAATGCCACACACACATGCAATCATGCCGCATCGAGCAATGCCACACACACAGGCAACCACGTTGCATTCAACAATACAACACACACAGTGATGCAGTATCCAGCAATGCAACACACACATACAAATATGCAGCATCCAGCAATGCAGCACACATACATAGCGATGCAGTATCCTGCAGTGCAACACACACATACACACAACCATGCAGCATCCAGCAATGGATTCATTTAATAATGCAACACTCAACTAATCTCCATGACAAACCCACATCAATGTAACCCCCCACCCCAGCACTGGAGCATCCAGTATTGCATCCCACAACAGACACTCCCCATGTAATGCACTCCCCATGACAGACACTCCCCGTGACAGATACTGTGCAGACTAATTCACCTCCTGCCTCCCCGCAAAGCCTGTCCACCATTCACAAGGACACAAGTCAGGAGTGTGATGGAATACTCTCCCACTCGCCTGGATGGGTGCAGCTCCAACAACACTCGAGAAGCTCAAAACCATCCAGGACAAAGCAGCCCCCGCTCGATCGACACGCTAACCACAAACACTCACTCCCTCCACCACCGACACACAGTGACAGCCGTGTGTACCGTCTACAAGATGCACTGCAGCGACTCACCAAGGCTCCTTAGGCAGCACCTTCCAAACCCACCACCTCGACCATCTAGAAGGACAAGGGCAGCAGATACCTGGGAACACCCCCACCTGGAGGTTCCCCCTCCGAGAGACTCACCATCCCGACTGGGAAATATATCGCCATTCCTTCGCAGTCACTGGGGTCAAAATCCTGGAATTCCCTCCCTAACGGCATTGTGGGTCAACCCACCGCACGAGGACTGCAGCGATTCAGGAAGGCAGCTCACCACCACCTTCTCAAGGGGCAACTAGGGATGGGCAATAAATGCTGGCCCAGCCAGCGACGCCCATGTCCCACAAATAAATTAAGGATAAACCCCCCCCATCACAGACCCTCCCCATCACTGACCACTTGCCCATCCAGTTCTGAGATAAGGGAACCTGTGTCTGGATGGATCACCATTGGACGGTGTACCCAAACCCTTCACCGCCGGGGCTCTGTGGTCAGATCCCCAGTGGGGAACATGTTTGTCTCAGTGGTGGGTAACTGACTCCCCCCCCCCCCCCCCCCCCCCCCCGCCCCTCCTGGGAAGCGCAGTCAGATATCGGAGTGAGATCTTTCTCACTGACCATTTCCCTCGGATAGACACAGGGTGTCACTCTCCCTCCACCCCAGTCAGAGAATCGTACAGTACTGAAAAAGCCCTTCAGCCCATCGATTCTGCACCGACAGGAACCATCACTAAAGTGGCGCTAATTCTGCACTTGTCCCATATCCTTAAATGTTCTGATGATTCAAGTGTTAATCCAAATATTTTTTAAAGGTTGTGCGGTTTCCGGCTTCCGCTCTCTTCCCGGGCCGTGCATTCCCGATTCCCGCCGCCCTCTGTGTAAAAAAGTTTTTTTCTTAACTCCCCTCTCTTCTGCTCCTCACCCTAAAACTGTGCCCTCTCGTGACTGACCCCTCAACCAAGGGGAGCAGCTGTTCCCCACTCACCCTGTCCACACCCCTCAAAATCGTATACACTTCAATCATGTCCCCACCCCCCACCCCCAGCCCCCAGCCTTCTCTGCTCCAGAGAAAACAATCCAAACCTACCCAATTCTGCTTATAGCTCAAACGCTCCATCCCAGGCAACGTCCTGGTGAATCTCCTCTGCACCCCCTCCAATGCGATCACATCCTTCCTATAGTGCGGCGACCAGAACTGCACACAGTGCTCCAGCTGTGGCCAACATTCTGTACGGCTCCAATATTATCTCTTGCTCTTGTGCTCTGTGCCAGGACTGATTAAAACAAGCGTCCCAAAGGCCATCTTAACTAAAAGAGAAAATGCTGGAAAATCTCAGCGGGTCTGGCAGCATCTGCGTCTTCGCAAAGGGGCATCTGGACTCGAAACGTCCGCTCTTTTATGACCTATTATGAAGGTGATAGATAGGGTGAACGGTGGGAAGCTTTTTCCCAGATCAGAAGTGACGATCACGAGGGGTCACGGGCTCCAGGTGAGAGGGGCGAAGTATAACTCAGATATTAGAGGGATGTTTTTTACACAGAGGGTGGTGGGGGCCTGGAATGCGCTGCCAAGTAGGGTGGTGGAGGCAGACACGCTGACGTCGTTTAAGACTTACCTGGATAGTCACATGAGCAGCCTGGGAATGGAGGGATACAAACGATTGGTCTAGTTGGACCAGGGAGCGGCACAGGCTTGGAGGGCCGAAGGGCCTGTTTCCTGTGCTGTACTGTTCTTTGTTCTTTTCTCTCCTGACAGATGCTGCCAGACCCGCTGAGATTTTCCAGCATTTTCTCTTTTGGTTTCAGATTCCAGCATCCGCAGTAATTTGCTTTTGTTCTTCTTAACTGTCCTATTTGCCTGCTCAGGGATCCGTGAATAATTACCCCAAGATCTCCCTGTTCCTCTGAGTTTCCCAGTAAACATAGAAACATAGAATACAGGTGCAGGAGTAGGCCATTCGGCCCTTCGAGCCTGCCCCACCATTCAATGTGATCATGGCTGATCATGCACTTCCAGTATCCCTGCTTTCCCTCCAAAACCCCTTCATCCCGTTAGCCACCAGGGCCACGTCCAGCTCCCTCTTTGAACATATCTAACGAACCGGCCCCAACAGCTTTCTGTGGGTGAGAATTCCACAGGTTCACAACTCTCTGAGTGAAGAAGTTCTTCCTCATCCCAGTCCTGAATGGCTTATCCTTTATTCTTAGACTGTGACCCCTCGTTCTGGACTTCCCCAACATCGGGAACATCCTTCCTGCATCCAGCCTGTCCAGTCCCATCAGGATTTTATATGTTTCTATGAGATCCCCTCTCATTCTTCTAAATTCCGGTGTCCTGCCATTCATGAAATACTCCCTTGCCTTGTTACTTCTTCCAAAGCGCCCCACCTCACACCTTATCAGGGTTAAATACCATCTGCTACTGCTCTGTACATCTGACCAACCCATCTTGCTGTAACCTACGGCCACCTCCTTCACTACTAACCTCCCGGCAAACTTGCTTCTCATTCCCTCCACATTCTTATCGATATCATTTATGTAGATAGCAAACAATAAGGGACCCAACACAGTGGTGGGCCACTGGACACCGGCCTCCACTCACTTCTACCACCACTCTGTGTCCTATCGCTAAGCCAATTTCGGGTCCATCTCACCAAGTTTCCCTGAATTCCACCTTCTCAATCAGGCTCCCATGTGGGGCCTTGTCAAAGGCTTTGCTAAAATCCATATAAACCACATCAACTGCACTACCCACATCCTCACACTTGATCACAGTTTTGAAAAATTCTATCAAATTTGTTAGGCGTGACCTCCCTCTGACAAAGCCAGGCCCCCTAATTAACCCATGCCTTTCCAAGTGGAGATTCATTCTTTTCCTTCAGAGGTTTCTCCAGTAGTTTCCCCACCACTGACGTGAGACTCATTTCCTGGTTCATCTCTATCACCCTTCTTGGAAAGTGGAACCACATTATCCGTCCTCCAGTCCTCTGCTACTTCCCATGTGGAGACGCCGGCGTTGGACTGGGGTGGGCACAGTAAGAAGTCTCACAACACCAGGCTAAAGTCCAACAGGTTTATTTGGCAGCACTAGCTTTCAGAGTCTCAATCTCCTTCATCAGGTGAGTGAGGACTTGTGTTCACAAACAGGGCATATAAAGACACAAACTCAATTTACAAGATAATGGTTGGAATGCGAGTCATAGAATCATAGAAACCCTACAGCACAGAAAGAGGCCATTCAGCCCATCGAGTCTGCACCGACCACAATCCCACCCCGGTCCCATCCCCATATCCCAACACATTTACCCACTAATCCCTCTAACCTACGCATCTCAGGACACTAAGGGCAATTTTAGCATGGCCAATCAACCTAACCCATACATCTTTGGACTGTGGGAGGAAACCGGAGTACCCGGAGGAAACCCACGCAGACACGAGGAGAATGTGCAAACTCCACACAGACAGTGACCCAAGCCGGGAATCGAACCCAAGTCCCTGGAGCTGTGAAGCAGCAGTGCTAACCACTGTGCTACCGTGCCGCTCATTTACAGATAATCAAGTCTTAAAGGTACAGACAATGAGTGGAGAGAGGGCCAAACACAGATTAAAGAGATGTGTATTGTCTCCAGCCAGGACAGTTCGTGAGATTTTGCAAGCCCAGTGAGATTTTTGCGAGCCCGGTTAGTGAGATTTTTGCAACCCCCACGACTTGCCTGGGCTTGCAAATCTGATCTTCGGGTAAGCGTTCTCCAAGGCGGCACGGTAGCACAGTGGTTAGCACTGCTGCTTCACAGCTCCAGGGTCCCGGGTTCGATTCCGGCTCAGGTCACTGTCTGTGTGGAGTTTGCACATTCTCCTCGTGTCTGCGTGGGTTTCCTCCGGGTGCTCCGGTTTCCTCCCACAGTCCAAAGATGTGTGGGTTAGGTTGATTGGGCAGGTTAAAAATTGCCCCTTAGAATCCTAAAATGCGTAGGTTAGAGGGATTAGCGGGTAAATATGTGGGGGTAGGGCCTGGGTGGGATTGTGGTCGGTGCAGACTCGATGGGCCGAATGGCCTCCTTCTGCACTGTAGGGTTTTTATGATTTATGATTTAAGGCGGCCTTCACGACACACGACAACGCAGAGTCGCTGAGCAGAAACTGATAGCCAAGTTCCACACACACGAGGACGGCCTCAACCGGGATCTTGGGTTCATGTCACACTATCTGTAACCCCCTTGCTAGGCTTGCAAAATCTCATCCACTTAACCTGTGCTTAATGCTCTCTCCACTCACCTGTACCTTTAAGACTTGACTACCTGTAAAGACTCGCATTCCAACCATTATCTTGTAAATTGAGTTTGTGTCTTTATACGCCCTGTTTGTGAACGGAACTCCCACTCACCTGAAGAAGGAGCTTGGGGCTCCGAAAGCCAGTGCTGCCAAATAAACCTGTTGGACTTTAACCTGGTGTTGCGAGACTTCTTACTGCGCTTCCCCTGTGGCCAGAGAGGAATTAAAAACTTGCGTCAGATCCCCTGCAATTTCCTGCCTTGCCTCCCACAGCAGCCTAGGGCACGATTCACCCAGGCCTGAGGATTTCTCCATCTGTAAGATCGTCAGAGCCTCCAATACCTCCCCATTTCCAATGTCAAACAGTGCAAGTTCCTCCCCAGACAGAGCAACATTCTCCTCCCCACCTGGACAGGGAATCTCGGTGTTGCAGTGAGTATTCTTGACGGAAACCCCAGGACACTCAGCGCCACCGTGCTTGGGAGCTGGTTGGTCACATCGCCTCTCCTGACGAACTTTGCCAATGCCACAGGTTGTAGAACACTCTGACACGTCAGTCCAGGCTCCCCAATTCCCTGAAACTAAACGCAGAGAGGGATACAGAGAGAGAGAGAGAGTGAGACAGCAACCTAGAGCCAAATCATTTACTGACAAAGACCAAATTGTCCCCTGTACCGTCCAGCCCATCCCCTGGTATCCCTGTGACCAGGGGCCCTTCCCTTGTGTCCCTGCACTGTAGGGCCCTTCCTCCAGTCTCCCCTAACTGTGGGGCCCTTCCCCTGGTGTCCCTGCACCGTGGGGCCCTTCTCCTGGTGTCCCTGCACCGTGGGGCCCTTCCCCTGGTGTCCCTGTACCGTGGGGCCCTTCCCCTGGTGTCCCTGTACCGTGGGGCCCTTCTCCTGGTGTCCCTGCACCGTGGGGCCCTTCCCCTGGTGTCCCTGCACAGTGGGACCCTTACCCTGGTGTCCCTGCACTTTAGGGCCCTTCCCCTGGTGTCCCTGCACTTTAGGGCCCTTCCCCTGGTGTCCCTGCACTTTAGGGCCCTTCCCCTGGTGTCCCTGCACTTTAGGGCCCTTCCCCTGGTGTCCCTGCACTTTAGGGCCCTTCTCCTGGTGTCCCTGCACCGTGGGGCCCTTCCCCTGGTGTCCCTGCACCGTGGGGCCCTTCCCCTGGTGCCCCTGCACTTTAGGGCCCTTCCCCTGGTGTCCCTGCACCGTGGAGCCCTTCCCTTGTGTCCCTGCACCATGGGGCCCTCCCCCTGGTGTCCCTGCACCGTGGGGTCCTTCCCTTGTGTCCCTGCACTGTGGGGTCCTTCCCTTTTGTCCCTGCACTGTGGGGGCCTTACCCTGGTGTCCCTGCACCCCGGGGCCCTTCCTCCAGTCTCCCCTAACCATGGGACCCTTCCCCTGGTGTCCCTGCACCGGGGACCCTTCCCCTCGTGTCCTGTGCCCTGGGGCCCTTCCCCTGATATCCCTGTGCCCTGGGGCCCTTCCCCTGGTGTCCCAGCACCATGGAGCCCTTCTCCTGGTGTCCCTGCACCGTGGGGCCCTTCCCCTGGTGTCCCTGCACCGTGGGGCCCTTCCCCTGGTGTCCCTGCACCGTGGGGCCCTTCCCCTGGTGTCCCTGCACCATGGAGCCCTTCTCCTGGTGTCCCTGCACCGTGGGACCCTTTCCCTACTTTCCCTGCACTGTGGGACCCTTCCCCCCGGCGTCCCTGCGCCGTGAGGCCCTTCCCCTGGTGTCCCTACACCGTGGGAAGAGTTCCCAGGTTTAATCAGTAAATCTGCTTGAACTCACTGGGACAGAATGGTAGGAAGTCACATGGACTGGATTCTGTGTTGCTTGCAGGGCAAGGTTCACCAGGTGGATACACAGAAGGTGCTGGGTTGTTGCAAAGTCGAGTTCGCCTTCGGACCGGAATCAATTCGGGTCTTTCATTTTGACAGGTTTGACCACACGAGGCCCAATGTCCCCACGGTGACCAGGATCCATGGGCTGTCAAATACAAGGGCAGGTTAGAGCAACTCAATGAATAGACAATAGAATCTACAGCCAAACTCTCTGCAACATCTGTACAGAAACACTGAGCCCAGGGCTCAACATCTGGATGTGACACAGAGCCCAACATCTGTACAAAACACAGGGCCTGACATCTGTACAAAACACAATCTCCAACATCTGTACAAAACACATTATCCAACATCTGTACAAAACACATTATCCAACATCTGTACAAAATACAATCTCCAACATCTGTAACAAACAGCATCTTCAACATCTGTACAAAACAGCCCAATGTCTGTGCAATATGCAGACAGAGCCAAACACAAAATGCAGACAAATCCCAGGCAAGTGAGAGTGACCGATGGATAGACGGAGGCAGAGAGAGAGAGAGAGAGAGAGAGATGAGGGAAAGGGAGATTCAGAGAGGACAAGATAGGGCAAGAAGAGAGAGTGACAGAGAGAAGGGAGGGTGATGAAGATTCACACTCACTGGGGCAGATCTGTTTGGTATCACATCTTTCAACCTCGAGATCAGGTCCGTAACATTGGCCCCCACACGAAGGGAGAGGGTCTGAGCAGCTGCGATTTCGTGCCTTCTGACCAATGGCACATGTGACTGAACAGTGGGTCCAGTGAGACCACGAACTCCACCCACCATCAACTAGAACACAGAACAGAGAGAAGATCACTTTGGAACACGGACCCACGCGACAGGACAAAACATGGCCCTGCATATTAGCTGGGAAACCCCAAAGTCAACCAGTAGCCCAGAAACGTAGCCCTGGCTGATAGTTCAGAAACACAAACCCAACCAATAGCCCAGAAAGAAGTGGTGTTCTGTCTCTTGAAGAGCATTAAGGTGGATAAGTCCCCAGGGCCCAATGGGATCTACCCCAGGTTATTGAGAGAGGCAAGAGAGGAGTTTGCAGGGACCCTGACAATGATCTTTGTATCTTCGCGAGCCACACCAGTAGCCCAGAAACACAGCCCCAATCGATAGCCCAGAAACACAGCCCCAACCAATAACCCAGAAACACAGCCTTGACCGATAGCCCAGAAACACAGCCCCAACCAATAGCCCAGAAACACAGCCCTGACCGATAGCCCAGAAACACAGCCCCAACCAATAGCCCAGAAACACAGCCCTGACCGATAGCCCAGAAACACAGCCCCGATCGATAGCCCAGAAACACAGCCCCAACCAATAACCCAGAAACACAGCCCTGACCGATAGCCCAGAAACACAGCCCCGATCGATAGCCCAGAAACACAGCCCCAACCAATAACCCAGAAACACAGCCCTGACCGATAGCCCAGAAACACAGCCCCGATCGATAGCCCAGAAACACAGCCCCGACCGATAGCCAGAAACACAGCCCTGACCGATAGCCCAGAAACACAGCCCCGACCGATAACCCAGAAACACAGCCCCAACTGATAGCCCAGAAGCACAGCCCTGACTGATAGCCCAGAAACACAGCCCCGACCGATAGCCCACAAACACAGCCCGACCGATAGCCCAGAAGCACAGCCCTGACCGATAGCCCACAAACACAGCCCTGACCGATAGCCCACAAACACAGCCCCAACCGATAGCCCAGAAACACAGCCCCGACCGATAGCCCACAAACACAGCCCCAACCGATAGCCCAGAAACACAGCCCCGACCGATAGCCCACAAACACAGCCCCGACCGATAGCCCGGAAACACAGCTCCGACCAATAGCCCAGAAACACAGCCCTGTCAGATAGCCAGAAACACAGCCCCGACCGATAGCCCAGAAACACAGTCCTGACCGATAGCCCAGAAACACAGCCCCGACCGATAGCCCAGAAACACAGCCCCGACCGATAGTCCAGAAACACAGCCCTGACCGATAGCCCAGAAACACAGCCCCGACTGATAGCCCGGAAACACAGCCCCGACTGATAGCCCGGAAACACAGCCTCGACCGATAGCCCAGAAACACAGCCCCGACCGATAGCCCAGAAACACAGCCCTGACCGATAGCCCACAAACACAGCCCCGACCGATAGCCCAGAAACACAGCTCCGACCGATAGCCCAGAAACACAGCCCCGACCGATAGCCCAGAAACACAGCCCCGACCGATAGCCCAGAAACACAGCCCCGACCGATAGCCCAGAAACACAGCCCCGACCGATAGCCCAGAAACACAGCCCCGACCGATAGCCCAGAAACACAGCCCTGACCGATAACCCAGAAACACAGCCCTGACCGATAGCCCAGAAACACAGCCCTGTCAGATAGCCAGAAACACAGCCCCGACCGATAGCCCAGAAACACAGTCCTGACCGATAGCCCAGAAACACAGCCCCGACCGATAGCCCAGAAACACAGCCCCGACCGATAGTCCAGAAACACAGCCCTGACCGATAGCCCAGAAACACAGCCCCGACTGATAGCCCGGAAACACAGCCCCGACTGATAGCCCGGAAACACAGCCCCGACCGATAGCCCAGAAACACAGCCCCGACCGATAGCCCAGAAACACAGCCCTGACCGATAGCCCACAAACACAGCCCCAACCGATAGCCCAGAAACACAGCTCCGACCGATAGCCCAGAAACACAGCCCCGACCGATAGCCCAGAAACACAGCCCCGACCGATAGCCCAGAAACACAGCCCCGACCGATAGCCCAGAAACACAGCCCCGACCGATAGCCCAGAAACACAGCCCCGACCGATAGCCCAGAAACACAGCCCTGACCGATAACCCAGAAACACAGCCCTGACCGATAGCCCAGAAACACAGCCCCGACCGATAGCCCAGAAACACAGCCCCGACCGATAGCCCAGAAACACAGCCCCGACCGATAGCCCAGAAACACAGCCCCGACCGATAGCCCAGAAACACAGCCCCGACCGATAGCCCAGAAACACAGCCCCGACCGATAGCCCAGAAACACAGCCCCGACCGATAGCCCAGAAACACAGCCCCGACCGATAGCCCAGAAACACAGCCCCATTCAATTGGTCACCTCGAGTTCTGTGGGCACTCACCAACCCACTGACACTGTGTCTCTAACCCTTGTACTCTAGCCTGGGTTAACCTGGCCCCGGTTACTCACCCGCACAACATTCGTAGTCAATGCAGGATCTTGTCTGTAGGTTTTCATGACCAGCACATTGCCCCTTCCCGTAGCAAATTCGCCACCGCTGCTGTACTCCCTCCTTGCAGCTCACCGTACACGGTGACCACTCGGTCCACTCTGTCCACTGTGCAATTGGGCTAGGCGGTCACAGAAACATTCTCAATAATCGGATACCACACAGAGAATCACAAATACTGTTCACAGTGTAATGATACTGTGCCTTAAAGAAATGTATTTCAGTCATGTTTCTCTGCAGGTTTTTTGAGCAGGTCCTAGTATTTTATCAGTGCTGTACTGTCTGTAACCGGTGTCCTCTAATTGTAACTGAAGCACAGTAAGAGTCATTATGCTGATTTTAATCTGAACTAATGCAGTGTCCTGGGGGTCTTACACAATTGCTGAGCAGAGCTTGATTTGGGGATGATTGACAGGTCAGGTGAGAAGCCTGGGGCCAGTTTTTTTCCACAGAAAAGTCCAATTCTCGTTTTGTTTCCCAGTTGCTGTTAGAACCTGGTGGAAACAGGCAGTGAGTCTCTCTGACTCTCTCTCCAGAGGCATGCTGAATGCTCCAGGACCGGAAAACCTCAGAGATTTGATTCAAAATTCAAAGGACCAATTCATAGCAGGAGTTACAAAGCTGCACCATCCAGCATCATGTGAGCATACTTGCTTTCTGTACTAAGTCCAGACCAGGGATTATGTCTGTGGGATGGTTTTTAACTTGGAACAATAGAGACAGCTAGTTGTTAGGAGTTACACTGTGTCATGTCAATTCTTGTCATTGGTAAAAGTTATGCTAATACTTCTTATTATATTCTAACTGTGTTCATAAATAAACTCTGTTTGATAAAAGCTCCCAAGTGGGTCACTTGAATCATACCTGAATGTTTGTTCTAATGCCAAAATTGAATGTAAAAGTTAGGTTCCAGGCTAACTACATAAAACACCTTAGAAATACTGGCCTGGGTCTCATCAACACTCAGAATAACCCAGAACAATCTTCCACATGTTACAGAGTAAATAATTTGACACCTATCCTCCCTGAAAAAATGCAACATCTAAAAGCAACCTCACTGTCCCCATCAAACACTCCCAGGACAGGAACAGCACGGGGTTAGATACAGAGTAAAGCTCCCCAACAACGTCCCCATCAAACACTCCCAGGACAGGAACAGCACAGGGTTAGATACAGAGTAAAGCTCCCTCTACACTGTCCCCATCAAACACTCCCAGGACAGGTACAGCACAGGGTTTGATACAGAGTAAAGCTCCCCCTATACTGTCCCCCATCAAACACTCCCAGGACAGGTACAGCACGGGGTTAGATACAGAGTAAAGCTCCCTCGACACTGTCCCCATCAAACACTCCCAGGACAGGTACAGCACGGGGTTAGATACAGAGTAAAGCTCCCTTGACACTGACCCCATCAAACACTCCCAGGACAGGTACAGCACGGGGTTAGATACAGAGTAATGTCCCTCTTCTCTGTCCCCATCAAACACTCCCAGGACAGGTACAGCACAGGGATAGATACAGAGTAAAGCTCCCTCCACACTGTCCCCATCAAACACTCCCAGGACAGGTACAGCATGGGGTTAGATACAGAGTAAAGCTCCCTCTACACTGTCCCCCGTCAAACACTCCCAGGACAGGTACAGCATGGGGTTCGATACAGAGTAAAGCTCCCTCTACGCTGTCCCCATCAAACACTCCCAGGACAGGTACAGCAAGGGGTTAGATACAGAGTAAAGCTCCCTCTACACTGTCCCCATCAAACACTCCCAGGACAGGTACAGCACAGGGATAGATACAGAGCAAAGCTCCCTCTACACTGTCCCCATCAAACACTCCCAGGACAGGTACAGCACGGGTTTAGATACAGAGTAAAGCTCCCTCTACACTGTCCCTATCAAACACTCCCAGGACAGGTACAGCACGGGGTTAGACACAGAGTAAAGCTCCCGCTACACTGAGAGGGGCTATATCCTCGGGTTCAGCCACTGAGTCTATATGGGTAGAACTGAGGAATAAGAAGGGGGAAATCACTTTGCTAGGGTTGTACTATTGGCCCCCAAATAGTCAGCGGGAAATTGAGGAGCAAAAATATAAAGAGATTACAGATAGCTCCAAGAAAAATAGGGTGGTAATAGTCGGAGATTTTAACTTTCCCAACATTGACCGGGACAGCCATAGTATTAGAGGGTTGGATGGAGAGAAATTTGTTGAGTGTATTCAGGAGGAATTTCTCATTCAGTTTGTGGATGGCCCGACTAGAGAGGGGGCAAAACTTGACCTCCTCTTGGGAAATAAGGAAGGGCAGGTGACAGAAGTGTTAGTGAGGGATCACTTTGGGACCAGTGACCATAATTCTATTGGTTTTAAGATAGCTATGGAGAATGATAGGACTGTCCCAAAAGTTAAAATTCTAAATTGGGCCAAGGCCAATTTTGATGGTGTTAGGCAGGAACTTTCAAAAGTTAATTGGGGGAGTCTGTGGGAAGGCAAAGGGACGTCTGGTAAGTGGGAGGCTTTCAAAAGTGTGTTAACCAGGGTTCAGGGTAAGTACATTCCTGTTAGAGTGAAGGGCAAGGCTGACAGAAGTTGGGAACCCTGGATGACTCGGGATATTGAGGGCCTGGTCAAGAGGAAGAAAGAGGCACATGACGTGCATAGGCAGCTGGGATCAAGTGGATCCCTTGAAGAGTATAGGGGGTGTAGGAGTCGAGTTAAGAGAGAAATCAGGAGGGCAAAAAGGGGACACGAAATTGTTTTGGCAGATAAGGCAAAGGAGAATCCAAAGAGCTTCTACAAATATAAAGGTCAAAAGAGTAACAAGGGAGAGAGTAGGGCCTCTTAAGGATTAACAAGGTCATCTATGTACAAGAGATGGATGGGATCCTAAATGAATATTTCTCATCAGTATTTACTGTTGAGAAAAGCATGGATGCTAGGGAACTTGGGGAAATAAACAGAGATGTCTTGAGGAGTGTACATATTACAGAGAAGGAGGTGCTGGAAGTCTTAAAGCGCATCAAGGTAGATAAATCCCCAGGACCTGATGAAGTTCTCTGTTAGCTCGCAAACAGAGAAGGGTTATAGACAGTCCAGAGGGAGGATGGACGGGGGATAGAGAAGGGGAGAGCTCAGACCAAAGGATTGAGATGTGTTTACTTTAATGCCAGGAGTATAGTGAATAAAGGGGATGAGCTCAGAGCGTGGATCGATGCCTGGAAGTGTGATGTGGTGGCCATTATGGAGACTTGGATGTCTCAGGAGTGGGAAAGGGTCGATCACTTTGCTGGGAGTTTTCTATATGCGGCCCAACAGTAACAGGGAGGTGGAGGAGCAGATAGGGAAACAGATCCTGGAGAGTTGCAATAATAGCAGAGTTGTTGTGATGGGAGACTTTAATTTCCCAAACATAGATTGGAATATCCCTAGGGTAAGGGGATTGGATGGGGAGGGGTTCGTTAGGTGTGTTCAGGAGGGTTTCCTGACACAGCATGTGGACAAGCCTACAAGAGGAGAGGCTGTACTTGATCTCATACTGACCAATGAGCCTGGACAGGTGTCAGATCTCTCAGTGGGAGAGCATCTTGGGGATAGCGATCATAACTCTATCTCCTTTATGCTTGCATTGGAAAGAGAGAGGATCAGGCAAGCTAGGAAAGTGTTTATATGGAGTAAGGGGAAATATGAAGACATAAGGCAGCAAATTAGAGGAGTAAATTGGAAGGAGGTATTCTTGGGGAAATGTACTGAAGAGAGGTGGCCGTTTTTCAAGGAATGTCTGTCTAGAGTTCTACAGGACAATGTTCCGAGCAGACAGGGAGGAGTTGGTCGGTTAAAGGAACTGTGGTGCACGAAAGCTGTGCGGGACCTGGTCGAGAAGAAAAGGAAAGCGTACAAAAGGTTCAGAGAGTTTGGCAAAGATAGGGATCTAGATGAGTATACGGCTTGTAGGAAGGGACTAAAGAAGGAAATTAGAGAGCCAGAAGGGGTCACGAGAAGGCCTTGGCAGGGAGGATTAAGGAAAACCCTAAGGCGTGCTATAAATATGTGAAGAGTAAAAGGATGAGACGTGAAGGAATAGGGCCTATAAAAGGTGAAGGCGGGAAAATCTGTACGGAACCAGTAGAAATGGCAGAGGTGCTGAATGAGTATTTTGCCTCGGTTTTCACAGAGGAGAAGGACCTGGGTGGATGTACTGTGGGCTTGCGGTGGACTGAAAAGATTGAGTATGTGGACTTTAAGAAAGAGGTTGTGCTGGAATCTTTGAATGGCATCAAGATAGATAAGTCGCCAGGTCCGGATGGGATGTACCCCAGGTTACTGTGGGAGGCGAGGGAAGAGATTGCAGAGCCTCTGGCGATGATCTTTGCGTCGTCGATGGAGACGGGGGAGGTGCCGGAGGATTGGAGGATTGCGGATGTGGTTCCTATTTTCAAGAAGGGGAATAAGGATAGCCCAGGAAATTACCGACCGGTGAGTCTAACCTCAGTGGTTGGTAAGCTGATGGAGAAGATCCTGAGGGACAAGATTTATGAGCATTTAGAGAGGTTTAGTATGCTCAAGAATACTCAGCATGGCTTTGTCAAGGGCAGATCGTGCCTTACGAGCCTGGTGGAGTTCTTCGAAAATGTGACTAAACACATTGACGAAGGGAAGGCGGTAGATGTGGTTGATATGGATTTTAGCAAGGCGTTCGATAAGGTCCCCCATGCAAGGCTTCTAGGAAAAGCGAGAGGGCATGGGATCCAAGGGGCTGCTGCCCGCTGGATCCAGAACTGGCTTGCCCAAAGGAGGCAGAGACTGTGTATAGATGGGTCTTTTTCTAATTGGAGGTCGGTCACCAGTGGTGTGCCCCAGGGATCTGTTCCGGGACCCTTGCTGTTTGTCATTTTCATAAATGACCTGGATGAGGAAGCGGAGAGATGGGTTGGTAAGTTTGCCGACGACACGAAGGTTGGTGGGGTTGTGGATAGTCTGGAGGGATGTCAGAAGTTACAACGGGACATAGATAGGATGCAAGACTGGGCGGAGAAGTGGCAGGTGGACTTCAACCCAGATAAATGCGTAGTGGTCCATTTTGGTAGGACAAATGGGATGAAGGAGTACAATATAAAGGGAAAGACTCTTAGTACGGTAGAGGATCAGAAGGACCTTGGGGTCCGGGTCCATAGGACTCTAAAATCGGCCCCGCAGGTGGAGGAGGTGGTTAAGAAGGCGTATGGTGTGCTGGCCTTTATCAATCGAGGGATTGAGTTTAGGAGTCCGGGGATAATGATGCAGCTATATAAAAGACTCTCGTCAGACCCCACTTGGAGTACTGTGCTCAGTTCTGGTCGCCTCATTACAGGAAGGATGTGGAAAAGATTGAAAGGGTGCAGAGGCGATTTACAAGGATGTTGCCTGGATTGAGTGGCATGCCTTATGAGGATAGGCTGAGGGAGCTTGGTCTTTTCTCCTTGGAGAGACGTAGGATGAGAAGAGACCTAATAGAGGTATACAAGATGTTGAGAGGCATAGATCGGGTGGACTCTCAGAGGCTTTTTCCCAGGGTGGAAATGGCTGCTACGAGAGGACACAGGTTTAAGGTGCTGGGGGGTAGGTACAGGGGAAATGTTAGGGGGAAGTTTTTCACACAGAGGGCGGTGGGCGAGTGGAATCGGCTGCCGTCAGTGGTGGTGGAGGCGAACTCAATAGGGTCTTTTAAGAGACTCCTGGATGAGTACATGGAACTTAATAGGATGGAGGGTTATAGGTAGGTCTAAAAGGTAGGGATATGTTCGGCACAACTTGTGGGGCCGAAGGGCCTGTTTTGTGCTGTAGTTTTTCTATGTTTCTATGTTTCCAAGTGCATCCCAGGACATTGTGGGAGGCTAGGGAGGAAATTGCGGGTCCCGTAGCCGAGATATTTGAATCATCGATAGTCACGGGTGAGGTGCCTGAAGATTGGAGAGTGGCAAATGTTGTGCCTTTGTTTAAAAAGGGCTGCAGGGAAAAGCCTGGGAACTACAGGCCGGTGAGCCTCACATCTGTGGTGGGTAAATTGTTGGAAGGTATTTTGAGAGACAGGATCTACAGGCATTTAGAGACGCAAGTACTGATTAGGGACAGTCAGCATGGCTTTGTGAGTGGAAAATCATGTCTCACAAATTTGATTGAGTTTTTTGAAGGGGTAACCAAGAAGGTAGATGAGGGCAGTGCAGTTGATGTTGTCTACATGGACTTTAGCAAGGCCTTTGGCAAGGTACCGCATGGTAGGTTGTTGCATAAGATTAAATCTCACGGAATCCAGGGTGAGGTATCTAAATGGATACAAAATTGGCTTCTTGACAGAAGCCAGAGGGTGGTTGTAGAGGGTTGTTTTTCAAACTGGAGGCCTGTGACCAGCGGTGTGCCTCAGGGATCAGTGCTGGGTCCACTGTTATTTGTCATTTATATTAATGATTTGGATGAGAATATAGGAGGCATGGTTAGTAAGTTTGCAGATGACACTAAGATTGGTGGCATAGTGGACAATGAATCTCCAATTGCAACGGGATCTTGATCAATTGGGCCAGTGGGCTGACGAATGGCAGATGGAGTTTAATTTAGACAAATGCGAGGTAATGCATTTTGGTAGATTGAACCAGAGCAGGACTTACTCAGTTAATGGTAGGGCTTGGGGGAGAGTTACAGAACAAAGAGATCTAGGGGTACATGTTCATAGCTCCTTGAATGTGGAGTCACAGGTGGACAGAGTCGTGAAGAAGGCATTCGGCATGCTTGGTTTCATCGGTCAGAACATTGAATACAGGAGTTGGAACATCTTGTTGAAGTTGTACAAGACATTGGTAAGGCCACACTTGAAATACTGTGTGCAATTCTGGTCACCCTATTATAGAAAGGATATTATTAAACTGGAAAGAGTGCAGAAAAGATTTATTAAGATGCTACCAGGACTTGTTGGATTGAGTTATAAGGAGAGGCTGGATAGACTGGGACCTTTTTCCTCTGGAGCGTAGGAGGCTGAGGGGTGACCTTATAGAGGTCTATAAAATAATGAGGGGCACAGATCAGCTGGATAGTCAATATCTTTTCCCAAAGGAATGGGAGTCTAAAACTAGAGGGCATAGGTTTAAGGTGAGAGGGGAGAGATACAAAAGTGTCCAGAGGGGCAATTTTTTCACACAGAGGGTGGTGAGTGTCTGGAACAAGCTGTCAGAGGTAGTAGTAGAGGCGGGTACAATTTTGTCTTTTAAAAAGCATTTAGACAGTTACATGGGTACGATGGGTATAGAGGGATATGGGCCAAATGTGGATAATTGGGATCAGCTTAGGGTTTTTAAAAAAAAGGTGGCATGGACAAGTTGGGCCGATGGGCCTGTTTCCATGCTGCAAGCTTCTATGACTGTTCCCCCATCAAACACTCCCAGGACGGGTACAGCACAGGGTTAGATACAGAGTAAAGCTCCCTCTACACTGTCCCCCATCAAACACTCCCAGGGCAGATACAGCATGGGGTTAGCTACAGAGTAAAGCTCCCTCTGCACTGTCCCCATCAAACACTTCCTGGACAGATACAGCACGGGGTTAGATACAGAGTAAAGCTCCCTGTGCACTGTCCCCCATCAAACACTCCCAGGGCAGATACAGCATGGGGTTAGATAAAGCTCCCTCTACGCTGTCCCCCATCAAACACTCCCAGGACAGATACAGCACGGGGTTAGATACAGACTAAAGCTCCCTCTGCACTGTCCCCATCAAACACTCCCAGGACATGTATAGCACGGGGTTAGATACAGAGGAAATCTCCCTCTACACTGTCCCCCATCAACCACTCCCAGGACATGTATAGCACGGGGTTAGATACAGAGGAAATCTCCCTCTACACTGTCCCCATCAAACACTGATGTGGAGATGCCGGCGATGGACTGGGGTAAACACAGTAAGAAGTTTAACAACACCAGGTTAAAGTCCAACAGGTTTATTTGGTAGCAAAAGCCACACAAGCTTTCGGAGCTCCAAGCCCCTTCTTCAGGTGAGTGGGAATTCTGTTGACAAACAGAGCATATAAAGACACATCAATTTACATGAATAATGGTTGGAATGCGAATACTTACAACTAATCAAGTCTTTAAGATACAAACAACGTGAGTGGAGAGAGCATCAAGACAGGTTAAAGAGATATGTATTGTCTCCAGACAAGACAGCCAGTGAAACTCTGCAGGTCCAGGCAGGCTGTGGGGATTACAAATAGTGTGACATGAACCCAATATCCCAGTTGAGGCCGTCCTCGTGTGTGCGGAACTTGGCTATCAGTTTCTGCTCAGCGACTCTGCGCTGTCGTGTGTCGCAAAGGCCGCCTTGGAGAACGCTTACCCGAATATCAGAGGCCGAATGCCCGTGACCGCTGAAGTGCTCCCCAACAGGAAGAGAACAGTCTTGCCTGGTGATTGTCGAGCGGTGTTCATTCATCCGTTGTCGTAGCGTCTGCATGGTTTCCCCAATGTACCATGCCTCGGGACATCCTTTCCTGCAGCGTATCAGGTAGACAACGGGTTGTCTATCTCCACTCACGTTGTTTGTATCTTTAAGACTTGATGAGCTGCAAGTATTCGC
Source organism: Mustelus asterias (assembly GCF_964213995.1). Classification (NCBI taxonomy): domain Eukaryota; kingdom Metazoa; phylum Chordata; class Chondrichthyes; order Carcharhiniformes; family Triakidae; genus Mustelus; species Mustelus asterias. The sequence continues at coordinate 892,548 of NC_135817.1, read as the reverse complement.
ATTCCAACCATTATTCATGTAAATTGAGTCTGTGTCTTTATATGCCCTGTTTGTGAACAGAATTCCCACTCACCTGAAGAAGGGGCTTGCAGCTCCGAAAGCTTGTGTGGCTTTTGCTACCAAATAAACCTGTTGGGCTTTAACCTGGTGTTGTTAACCTGTGTTGTCTATACAGAGTAAAGCTCCCTCTACACTGTCCTCATCAAACACTCCCCGGACAGGTACAGCACGGGGTTAGATACAGAGTAAAGCTCCCTCTACACTGTCTCCCATCAAACACACCCAGGACAGGTACAGCACGGGGTTAGATACAGAGTAAAGCTCCCTCTACACTGTCCCCCATCAAACACTCCCAGGACAGGTACAACACGAGGTTAGATACAGAGTAAAGCTCCCTCTACACTGTCCCCATCAAACACTCCCAGGACAGGTACAGCACGGGGTTAGATACAGAGTAAAGCTCTCTCTACACTGTCCCCATCAAACATTCCCAGGACAGGTACAGCACGGGGTTAGATACAGAGTAAAGCTCTCTCTACACTGTCCCCCATCAAACATTCCCAGGACAGGTACAGCACGGGGTTAGATACAGAGTAAAGCTCTCTCTACACTGTCCCCATCAAACCCTCCCAGGACAGGTACAGCACGGGGTTAGATACAGAGTAAAGCTCCCTCTACACTGTCCCCATCAAACACTCCCAGGACAGGTACAGCACGTGGTTAGATACAGAGTAAAGCTCCCTCTACACTGTCCCCATCAAACCCTCCCAGGACAGGTACAACCCGGGATTGGGAGAAATAGTTTGTGTGTGTGACTCACCTGCAGGAGTGTGAGATCCCGCCTTCTTCCAGCTGAAAGCAGTAGTTGATATTCAGACAACAATCCTCTTGTTCAATGCCAGGTCCAATCAGATCCACGCACTTCCCTGTCTGACTGTCCATTTCACTGAAACAGCTCACCTCCTCTGCCTCTGACACAGGACAGATTATTAAAGCACCTTGCACTGACTCTGGCAAGCTTGCTAACAGAGTGGTTCAGTGGAGGAGGAATAAACCGTAACTAGGGAAGCATCTACACTGACCATTAACCCTGTAGGTACAGACAGTTGTCCGATCGCTGTGCGAACACAGGTACAGCGTCCGATCGCTGTGCGAACACAGGTACAGCGTCCGATCACTGTGCGGAGACAGGTACAGCGTCCGATCACTGTGCGGAGACAGGTACAGCGTCCGATCACTGTGCGGAGACAGGTACAGCGTCCGATCACTGTGCGGAGACAGGTACAGCGTCCGATCGCTGTGCGGAGACAGGTACAGCGTCCGATCGCTGTGCGGAGACAGGTACAGCGTCCGATCGCTGTGCGGAGACAGGTACAGCGTCCGATCGCTGTGCGGAGACAGGTACAGCGTCCGATCGCTGTGCGGATACAGGTACAGCGTACGATCGCTGTGCGGACACAGGTACAGCGTATGATCACTGTGTGGACACAGGTACAGCGTACGATCGCTGTGCAGGCACAGGTACAGCGTCCGATCGCTGTGCGGATACAGGTACAGCGTACGATCACTGTGCGGACACAGGTACAGCGTACAATCACTGTGTGGATACAGGTACAGCGTACGATCGCTGCGCAGACACAGGTACAGCGTACGATCGCTGCGCAGACACAGGTACAGCGTACGATCGCTGTGTGGATACAGGTACAGCGTACGGTCGCTGCGCGGACACAGGTACAGTGTACGATCGCTGTGTGGACACGGGTACAGCGTACAATCACTGTGCGGACACAGGTACAGACTACGATCACTGCGCAGACACAGGTACAGCGTATGATCGCTGTGCGGACACGGGTACAGCGTACGATCACTGCGCAGACACAGGTACAGCGTACGATCACTGTGCAGATACAGGTACAGCATACGATTGCTGTGCGGACACAGGTACAGCGTCCGATCGCTGTGTGGATACAGGTACAGCGTACGATCGCTGCGCAGACACAGGTACAGCGTACGATCGCTGCGCAGACACAGGTACAGCGTACGATCACTGCGCAGACCCAGGTACAGCGTACGATCACTGTGTGGATACAGGTACAGCGTACGGTCGCTGCGCGGACACAGGTACAGCGTACGATCGCTGTGTGGACACGGGTACAGCGTCCGATCGCTGTGCAGGCACAGGTACAGCGTACGATCGCTGTGTGGACACGGGTACAGCGTCCGATCGCTGTGCAGGCACAGGTACAACGTACGATCGCTGTGTGGACACGGGTACAGCGTACGATCGCTGTGCAGGCACAGGTACAACGTACGATCGCTGTGTGGACACGGGTACAGCGTCCGATCGCTGTGCGGATACAGGTACAGCGTCCGATCGCTGTGTGGATACAGGTACAGCGTACGATCACTGTGTGGATACAGGTACAGCGTACGATCACTGTGCAGATGCAGGTACAGAGTCCAATCACTGTGCGGAGACAGGTACAGCGTCCGATCGCTGTGTGGATACAGGTACAGCGTACGATCACTGTGCGGACACAGGTACAGCGTACGATCGCTGCGCAGACACAGGTACAGCGTACGATCGCTGTGTGGATACAGGTACAGCGTACGATCACTGTGTGGATACAGGTACAGCGTACGATCGCTGTGCAGACACAGGTACAGCGTACGATCACTGTGCGGAGACAGGTACAGCGTACGATCATTGTGCGGACACAGGTACAGCGTCCGATCGCTGTGCGGACACAGGTACAGCGTCCGATCACTGTGCGGAGACAGGTACAGCGTCCGATCGCTGTGTGGATACAGGTACAGCGTACGATCACTGTGCGGACACAGGTACAGCGTACGATCACTGTGCGGACACAGGTACAGCGTACGATCGCTGCGCAGACACAGGTACAGCGTACGATCGCTGCGCAGACACAGGTACAGCGTACGATCACTGTGCGGAGACAGGTACAGCGTACGATCACTGTGCGGACACAGGTACAGCGTACGATCGCTGCGCAGACACAGGTACAGCGTACGATCACTGTGCAGACACAGGTACAGCGTACGATCGCTGTACAGGCACAGGTACAGCGTCCGATCACTATGTGGACACAGGTACAGCGTCCGATCACTGTGCAGACACAGGTACAGCGTACGATCGCTGTACAGGCACAGGTACAACGTACGATCACTGTGCGGAGACAGGTACAACGTACGATCACTATCCAGACACAGGTACAGCGTACGATCGCTGTGCAGGCACAGGTACAGCATACGATCGCTGCGCAGGCACAAGTACAACGTACGATCACTGTGCGGACACAGGTACTGCGTACGATCGCTGTGCAGACACAGGTACAGCGCACGATCACTGTGTGGACACAGGTACTGCGTACGATCGCTGTGCAGACACAGGTACAGCGCACGATCACTGTGTGGACACAGGTACAGCGTCCGATCGCTGTGCACACACAGATACAGCGTCCGATCGCTGTGCGGACACAGGTACAGACGGTGTCTGAACAAGCACTATCTCAGACAGACACTGGCTGGAGTTTTACTGTTCTGCCTGCCACGGATATCGGAGCGGGCGAGGGGCAGACATTTGGGAGGTCCGGTGACCTCGGGTGGGGTTTTACGGTTTTGGGACAAGGCCGTTAAATCCTGCCCTCTCTCTCTGTGGGGCTATCTCCGACACCACATTGAATTTCAGGGACACACTGAACACTGGTACCTGTGGCTGCGGTCAGGACACAGAGGATGGTGATAAGCAGCAGGATCCTGTTGTTCATGTTGGGGTCTGGGAACGGCCTCAGGCTCTGACTGGCGATGGTGAGGGTACTGTCAGATGTGGTGCAAACTGCAACCTTTAGTGGGAAGGAAAAGTCCCCGAGCTCACTGACCTCGCAGGGCCGGTGGAGTGGCTCTGATTACCCAATGTCCGCTCGGGGAATCTGTCACCTCCGCACTGGCAACATAGAACATAGAACATTACAGTGCAGTACAGGCCCTTCGGCCCTCGATGTTGCGCCGACCAGTGAAACCAATCTAAAGCCCCTCTAACCTACACTATTCCAATATCATCCATATGTTTATCCAATGACCATTTGAATGCTCTTAATGTTGACGAGTCCACTACTGCTGCAGGCAGGGCATTCCACGCCCTTACTACTCTCTGAGTAAAGAACCTACCTCTAACATCTGTCCTATATCTATCACCCCTCAATTTAAAGCTATGTCCCCTCGTGCTACCTATCACCATCCGAGGAAAAAGGCTCTCACTATCCACCCTATCTAATCCTCTGATCATCTTGTATGCCTCTATTAAGTCACCTCTTAACCTTCTTCTCTCTAACGAAAACAACCTCAAGCCCCTCAGCCTTTCCTCATACGATTTTCCCACCATACCAGGCAACATCCTGGTAAATCTCCTCTGCACCCTTTCCAACACTTCCACATCTTTCCTATAATGCGGTGACCAGAACTGTACGCAATACTCCAAATGCAGCCGCACCAGAGTTTTGTACAGTTGCAGCATGACCTCCTGGCTCCGAAACTCAATCCCTCTACCAATAAAAGCTAACACACCGTACGCCTTCTTAACAACCCTATCAACCTGGGTGCCAACTTTCAGGGATCTATGCACATGGACACCCAGATCCCTCTGTTCAAGCACACTACCAAGTATCTTACCATTAGCCCAGTACTCTGTATTCCTGTTACTCCTTCCAAAGTGAATCACCTCACACTTTTCCGCATTGAACTCCATTTGCCACTTCTCAGCCCAGCTCTGCAGCTTATCTATGTCCCTCTGTAACCTGCCACTTCCCTCCGCACTGTCTACAACTCCACCGACTTTAGTGTCATCCGCAAATTTACTAATCTATCCTTCCATGCCCTCATCCAGGTCATGAATAAAAATGACAAACAGCAGCGGCCCCAAAACAGATCCTTGTGGTACACCACTAGTAACTGAACTCCAGGATGAATATTTCCCATCAACCACCACCCTCTGTTTTCTTACAGCGAGCCAATTCCTGATCCAAACCACTAAATCACCCTCAATCCCATGTGTCCGTATCTTCTGCAATAGCTTACCATGGGGAACCTTATCAAACGCTTTGCTGAAATCCATATACACCACATCAACCGCTTTACCCTCATCCACCTCTTTGGTCACCTTCTCAAAGAACTCAATAAGGTTTGTGAGGCACGACCTACCCTTCACAAAACCGTGCTGACTATCCCTAATCAAATTATTCCTTTCTAGGTGATTATAAATCCTATCTCTTATAATCCTTTCCAATACTTTGCCCACAACAGAGGTAAGGCTCATCGGTCTATAATTACCAGGGTTGTCCCGACTCCCCTTCTTGAACAAGGGGACAACATTTGCTATCCTCCAGTCTTCTGGCACTGTTCCTGTAGACAATGACGACACAAAGATCAAAGCCAAAGGCTCTGCAATCTCCTCTCTAGCCTCCCAGAGAATCCTAGGATAAATCCCATCCGGCCCAGAGGACTTATCTATTTTTACCCTTTCCAGAATTGCTAACACCTCCTCCTTGTGAACATCAGTCCCATCCAGTCCAACAGCCTGCATCTCAGTACTCCCCTCGACAACACTGTCCCTCTCCAGTGTGAATACCGATGAAAAATATTCATTTAGTGCCTCTCCTCTTCAGACTCCACGCACAACTTCCCACTCCTGTCCTTGACTGGCCCTAATCTTACCCTCGTCATTCTTTTACTCCTGACATACCTATAGAAAGCTTTAGGGTTTTCCTTGATCCTACCTGTCAAAGACTTCTCATGTCCCCTCCTGGCTCTTCTTAACTCTCTCTTTAGGTCCTTCCTGGCTAACTTGTAACTCTCAAGTGCCCTAACTGAGCCTTCACGTCTCATCTTAACATAAGTCTCCTTCTTCCTCTTCACAAGAGATTCAACCTCCTTTGTAAACCACAGTTCCCTCACACGTCTGCTTCCTCCCATCCTGACAGGTACATATTTATCAAGGACGCGTAGTAGCTGTTCCTTGAACAAGCTCCACATTACAATTGTGCCCATCCCCTGCAGTTTCCTTCTCCAACCTATGCCAGCTAAATCTCGCCTAATTGCATCATAATTTCCTTTCCCCCAGCTATAACTCTTGCCCTTTGGTATATACCTATCCTTTTCCATTGCTAAGGTAAACGTAATCGAATTGTGGTCACTGTCACCAAAGTGCTCACCTACCTCCAAATCTAACACGTGGCCTGGTTCATTACCCAGTATCAAATCCAATGTGGCCTTGCCTCTTGTTGGTCTATCTACATACTGCATCAGGAAGCCTTCCTGCACACATTGGACAAAAACTGACCCCTCTAAAGTACTCGAACTATAGCTTTTCCAGTCAATATTTGTAAAGCTAAAGTCCCCCAGTACAACTACCCTGTTACTTTCGCTCCTATCCAGAATCATCTTTGCAATCTTTTCCTCTACATCTCTGGAACTTTTCGGAGGTCCATAAAAAACTCCCAACAGGGTGACCTCTCCTTTCCTGTTTCTAACCTCAGCCCAAACTACCTCAGTAGACGAGTCCTCATCAAAAGTCCTTTCTGCCACCATAATACTGTCCTTGACTAACAATGCCACACCTCCCCCTCTTTTACCACCTTCCCTGCACTTACTGAAACATCTAAACCCCGGAACCTGCAACAACCATTCCTGTCCCTGCTCTATCCATGTCTCCGAGATGGCCACAACATCGAAGTCCCAGGTACCAACCCAAGCTGCAAGCTCACCCACCTTATTCCGGATGCTCCTGGCGTTGAAGTATACACACTTCAAACCGCCTTCCTGCCTGCCAGTACACTCCTGCGACTCTGAAACTTCATCCATGACCTCACTACTCTCAACCTCCTGTACACCGGAGCAACAATTCAGGTACCCACCCCCCTGCTGAATTAGTTTAAACCCTCCCGAAGAGCATGAGCAAATACCCCCCCCCCCCCCCCCCAGATATTGGTACCCCTCTGGTTCAAGTGCAGACCATCCTGTTTGTAGAGGTCCCACCTACCCCAGAAAGAGCCCCAATTATCCAGGTATCTGAAACCTTCCCTCCTGCACCATCCCTGTAACCACGTGTTCAACTGCTCTCTCTCCCTATTCCTCTCCTCACTATCACGTGGCACGGGTAACAAACCGGAGATAACAACTCTGTTTGTTCTAGCCCTAAGCTTCCACCCTAACTCCCTGAATTTCTGCCTTACATCCCCATCCCTTTTCCTACCTATGTCTTGAGTGCCTATGTGAACCACAACTTGGGGCTGGTCCCCCTCCCCCTTAAGGATTTAGAAAACACGATCCGAGACATCGTGGACTCTGGCTCCTGGGAGGTAACACACCAACCGCGAGTCTCTCTCGTTCCCGCGGAATCTCCTATCCGTCCCTTTAACTATGGAGTCCCCAATGACTAATCCTCTACTCCTCTCCCCCCTTCCCTTCTGAGCCACAAGGACAGACTCTGAGCCAGTGACCTGTATCCCATGGCTTACCCCTGCTAAGTCATCCCCCCCCCCCACCAACAGCACCCAAAAGTGTACTATCCCCAATTTCTACGACATTTTTTGTTTCTCCCCCCACTTGGATGGCTCCCTGTACCTTGGTGCTGTGGTCAGTTTGCTCATCCTCCCTTTCCCTACCCTGCTGAGCTGCCGGGCCGGACTCTGCGCCCGGAGGCGCTGTTGCTTCCTCCAGGAACCAGAGTTGACCCTTTGTGGCAGACATTGCTGTCCCAAGCCAGTGGCACACACCCACATTCCCCCCCCAGCCAGCACCCCCAGAGCAGGCAGAATGAGAGGGAGTCTCACACTCTCCTGTCTCGTCACCCTGCAGGATCTGTGCTTTGACAGGAGGGAGGCAGAAAGCAGCTCGGCAGAGAGAGAGAGAGAGAGGCTGTGCCCAGTGCAGCGTGAGGCTGACCACACAGCAGCAGCAAGGAAAGGTAAATATTATTCATACTGTGAGCGGGAATGGGAGGGAGGAGGTGGGAGAGAGGGGAGGGGAGAGAGGAGGAGAGGGGGAGGAGAGGTGGAGAGGGGGAGCGAGAGGGATGTGGAGGAGGGGACTGGTTCCTCCCTCCCCTCAGCCCCAATGAGAAAGGTGTTGACACAGCAGGATGGCGTGAGTGAGGCGGAAGATGAGTTTTCTAAAGTTTAATGTTTTCTGAAGTTTGTAAAATGTATTTATTTGGAGGCTTACATTGAAGTTACTGTGAGAATCCCCCAGTGGCCACACTCCTGTTGGGGTAACACAGCGGGAGAATTCAGCACGGCCAATGCACCCTAACCAGCACGTCTTTCGGACTGTGGGAGGAAACTGGAGCACCCGGAGGAAACCCACGCAGACACGGGGAGAACGTGCAGGCTCCGCGCAGACAGTGACCCAAGCCGGGAATCGAACCCGGGTCCCTGGCGTTGTGAGGCAGCAGTGCTAACCCACTGTGACTGCCCAACCAGCTCCCACACTGGGTAAGACTGCCCAACCGGCTCCCACACTGGGTAAGGCTGCCCAACCAGCTCCCACACTGGGTAAGACTGCCCAACCAGCTCCCACACTGGGTAAGACTGCCCAAACAGCTCCCACAAAGGGAAAAGACTGCCCAACCGGCTCCCACATTGGGTAAGACTGCACAACCGGCTCCCACACTGGGTAAGACTGCCCAACCGGCTCCCACACTGGGTAAGACTGCCCAACCGGCTCCCACTCTGGGTAAGACTGCACAACCGGCTCCCACACTGGGTAAGACTGCCCAACCAGCTCCTACACTGGGTAAGACTGCACAACCGGCTCCCACACTGGGTAAGACTGCCCAACCAGCTCCCACACTGGGAAAAGACTGCCCAACCGGTTCTCACACTGGGTAAGACTGCCCAACCGGTTCTCACATTGGGTAAGACTGCCCAACTGGCTCCGACACTGGGTAAGACTGTCCAACTGGCTCTCACACTGGGTAAGGACTGTCCAACCGGCTTCCACACTGGGTAAGACTGCCCAACCGGCTCTCACGCTGGGTAAGACTGCCCAACCAGCTCCCACACTGGGTAAGACTGTCCAACTGGCTTCCACACTGGGTAAGACTGCCCAACCGGCTCTCACGCTGGGTAAAGACTGTCCAACCAACTCCCACACTGGGTAAGACTGTCCAACTGGCTTCCACACTGGGTAAGACTGTCCAACCAGCTCTCACTCTGGGTAAGATGATCCAATCGGCTCCCACACTGGGGAAGACTGCCCAACCGGCTCCCACACTACTGGAGCTAAGAGCCGAGGGCGAGGGCCCCAAGGTGATGAGACGCTAGGGCGAGGACCCTGCAGTGCAGGGACACCAGGTACAGTGACACCAGGGAAAGTGCCGCACGGTGCAGGGACACCAGCGAATGGCCCCACGGTGTAGAGACACCAGTGGAATTGCCCCATCGTGCAGGGACACCAGGGGAAGGGCCCCATGGTGCAGGGACACCAGCGAAGGGCCCCATGGCACAGCAGCACCAGCGAAGGGCCCCTCGGTGCAGGGACACCAGTGAAGGTCCCCACGGTGCAGGGACACCAGGGAAAAGGCCCCATGGTGCAGGGATGCCAGGGGAAGGGCCCCATGGTGCAGGGACACCAGGGGAAGGACCCCACGGTGCAGGGACACCAGGGGAAGGGCCCCACAGTGCGGGGACACCAGGGGAAGGGCCCCACGATGCAGGGACAACAGGGGAAGGGCCCCACGGTGCGGGGACACCAGGGGAAGGGCCCCATGGTGCGGGGACACCAGGGGAAGGGCCCCACGGTGCAGGGACACCAAGGGAAGGGCCCCACGGTGCAGGGACACCAGGGGAAGGGCCCCACGGTGCGGGAACACCAGGGGAAGGGCCCCATGGTGCGGGGACACCAGGGGAAGGGCCCCACGGTGCGGGGACACCAGGGGAAGGGCCCCACGGTGCGGGAACACCAGGGGAAGGGCCCCATGGTGCGGGGACACCAGGGGAAGGGCCCCATGGTGCGGGGACACCAGGGGAAGGGCCCCACGGTGCGGGGACACCAGGGGAAGGGCCCCATGGTGCGGGGACACCAGGGGAAGGGCCCCATGGTGCAGGGACACCAGGGGAAGGGCCCCATGGTGCAGGGACACCAGGGAAGGGCCCCACGGTGCAGGGACACCAGGGGAAGGGCCCCATGGTGCAGGGACACCAGGGAAGGGCCCCACAGTGCAGGGACACCAGGGGAAGGGCCCCATGGTGCAGGGACACCAGGGAAGGGCCCCACGGTGCAGGGACACGAGGGAAAAGGCCCGACGGTGTGGGGACACCAGGGGAAGGGCCCCACGGTGCGTGGACACCAGGGGAAGGGCCCCACGGTGCGTGGACACCAGGGAAGGGCCCCACGGTGCGGGGACACCAGGGGAAGGGCCCCACGGTGCGGGGACACCAGGGGAAGGGCCCCACGGTGCGGGGACACCAGGGGAAGGGCCCCGGGGTATGAGGGTATTTGGGGATTGACAGTAAAGGTGAGCAGACAGCTGAGGGTGGCGGACGATGTGTGTGTTACTGGAACAGAAAATAAACCAAAGATTTCACAAAGATTCAGGTTGCAGTCAGCTGTTTTATTGTGAGTTCATATCAATCAACAATGAGTAACAGGGAGAACGAGAGATAGAGAGTGAGAGACATAGAGAGAAACAGGCAGATAGAGAGAGAAACAGGCAGACTCTGATGAGTTGGGACACGTTAAGATTGCCGATTGCAGAGTCTAATCAGAATGTAAATCCATCGATCCTGACAGGTGGATGAACAAGATCCAAAATCCAGTTTTCATTCACAGCATCGTCCTGTGAATAAAAAAATCTTCATTAATAACAAACCAACACAACCCCTCGGAATCAACACCGATAAAGCCCTAATGTGTGTGTAACCCGTACCCGAGTGAGAGTCAGTGTGTGTGGGACCCGTACCCCAGTGAGAGTCAGTGTGTGTGGGACCCGTATCCCAGTGAGAGTCAGTGTGTGTGGGACCCGTACCCCAGTGAGAGTCAGTGTGTGTGGAACCCGTACCCCAGTGAGAGTCAGTGTGTGTGGGACCCGTACCCCAGTGAGAGTCAGTGTGTGTGGGACCCGTACCCCAGTGAGAGTCAGCGTGTGTGGGACCCGTACCCCAGTGAGAGTCAGGGTGTGGAACCCGTACCCCAGTGAGAGTCAGTGTGTGTGGAACCCGTACCCCAGTGAGAGTCAGTGTGTGTGGGACCCGTACCCCAGTGAGAGTCAGTGTGTGTGGGACCCGTACCCCAGTGAGAGTCAGTGTGTGTGGGACCCGTACCCCAGTGAGAGTCAGTGTGTGTGGGACCCGTACCCCAGTGAGAGTCAGTGTGTGTGTGGGACCCGTACCCCAGTGAGAGTCAGTGTGTGTGGGACCCGTATCCCAGTGAGAGTCAGTGTGTGAGGGACCCGTACCCCAGTGAGAGTCAGTGTGTGTGGGACCCGTACCCCAGTGAGAGTCAGTGTGTGTGGGACCCGTACCCCAGTGAGAGTCAGTGTGTGTGGGACCCGTACCCCAGTGAGAGTCAGTGTGTGTGGGACCCGTACCCCAGTGAGAGTCAGTGTGTGTGGAACCCGTACCCCAGTGAGAGTCAGTGTGTGTGGGACCCGTACCCCAGTGAGAGTCAGTGTGTGTGGGACCCGTACCCCAGTGAGAGTCAGTGTGTGTGGAACCCGTACCCCAGTGAGAGTCAGTGTGTGTGGGACCATACCCCAGTGAGAATCAGTGTGTGTGGGACCCGTACCCCAGTGAGAGTCAGTGTGTGTGGGATCCGTACCCCAGTGAGAGTCAGTGTGAGTGGGACCCGTACCCCAGTGAGAGTCAGTGTGTGTGGAACCCATACCCCAGTGAGGGTCAGTGTGTGTGGGACCCGCACCCCAGTGAGAGTCAGTGTGTGTGGAACCCGTACCCCAGTGAGAGTCAGTGTGTGTGGAACCCGTACCCCAGTGAGAGTCAGTGTGTGTGGGACCCGTACCCCAGTGAGAGTCAGTGTGTGTGGAACCCGTACCCCAGTGAGAGTCAGTGTCTGTGGGACCCGTACCCCAGTGAGAGACAGTGTGTGTGGAACCCGTACCCCAGTGAGAGTCAGTGTGTGTGAGACCCGTACCCCAGTGAGAGTCAGTGTGTGTGGGACCCGTACCCCAGTGAGAGTCAGTGTGTGTGGGACCCGTACCCCAGTGAGAGTCAGTGTGTGTGGGACCCGTACCCCAGTGAGGGTCAGTGTGTGTGGAACCTGTCCCCCAGTGAGAGTCAGTGTGTGTGGAACCCGTACCCCAGTGAGAGTCAGTGTGTGTGAGACCCGTACCCCAGTGAGAGTCAGTGTGTGTGGGACCCGTACCCCAGTGAGAGTCAGTGTGTGTGGGACCCGTACCCCAGTGAGAGTCAGTGTGTGTGGGACCCGTACCCCAGTGAGGGTCAGTGTGTGTGGAACCTGTCCCCCAGTGAGAGTCAGTGTGTGTGGGACCCGTACCCCAGTGAGAGTCAGTGCGTGTGAGGGACCCGTACCCCAGTGAGAGACATTGTATGTGGGACCCGTACCCCAGTGAGAGTCAGTGTGAGTGGGACCCGTACCCCAGTGAGAGTCAGTGTGTGTGGAACCCATACCCCAGTGAGGGTCAGTGTGTGTGGGACCCGCACCCCAGTGAGAGTCAGTGTGTGTGGAACCCGTACCCCAGTGAGAGTCAGTGTGTGTGGAACCCGTACCCCAGTGAGAGTCAGTGTGTGTGGAACCCGTGCCCCAGTGAGAGTCAGTGTGTGTGGGACCCGCACCCCAGTGAGAGACATTGTATGTGGGACCCGTACCCCAGTGAGAGTCAGTGTGTGTGGGACCCGTATCCCAGTGAGAGCCAGTGTGTGTGGGACCCGTACCCCAGTGAGAGACATTGTATGTGGGACCCGTACCCCAGTGAGAGTCAGTGTGTGTGGGACCCGTACCCCAGTGAGAGTCAGTGTGTGTGGGTCCCGTACCCCAGTGAGAGCCAGTGTGTGTGGAACCCGTACCCCCGTGAGAGTCAGTGTGTGTGGGACCCGTACCCCAGTGAGAGTCAGTGTGTGTGGGACCTGTACCCCAGTGAGAGTCAGTGTGTGTGGGACCTGTACCCCAGTGAGAGTCAGTGTGTGTGGGACCCATACCCCAGTGAGAGTCAGTGTGTGTGGGACCCGTACCCCAGTGAGAGTCAGTGTGTGTGGGACCCGTATCCCAGTGAGAGTCAGTGTGTGTGGGACCCGTACCCCAGTGAGAGTCAGTGTGTGTGGGACCCGTACCCCAGTGAGAGTCAGTGTGTGTGGGACCCGTACCCCAGTGAGAGTCAGTGTGTGTGGGACCCATACCCCAGTGAGAGTCAGTGTGTGTGGGACCCGTACCCCAGTGAGAGTCAGTGTGTGTGGGTCCCGTACCCCAGTGAGAGTCAGTGTGTGTTGGACCCGTACCCCAGTGAGAGTCAGCGTGTGTGGGACCCGTACCCCAGTGAGAGTCAGTGTGTGTGGGACCCGTACCCCAGTGAGAGTCAGTGTGTGTGGGACCCGTACCCCAGTGAGAGTCAGTGTGTGTGGGACCCGTACCCCAGTGAGAGTCAGTGTGTGTGGGACCCGTATCCCAGTGAGAGTCAGTGTGTGTGGGACCCGTACCCCAGTGAGAGTCAGTGTGTGTGGAACCCGGACCCCAGTGAGAGTCAGTGTGTGTGGGACCCGCACCCCAGTGAGAGTCAGTGTGTGTGGGACCCGTACCCCAGGGAGAGTCAGTGTGTGTGGAACCCGTACCCCAGTGAGAGTCAGTGTGTGTGGGACCCGTACCCCAGTGAGAGTCAGTGTGTGTGGGACCCGTACCCCAGTGAGAGTCAGTGTGTGTGGGACCATACCCCAGTGAGAGTCAGTGTGTGTGGGACCCGTGCCCCAGTGAGAGTCAGTGTGTGTGGGACCATGCCCCAGTGAGAATCAGTGTGTGTGGGACCCGTACCCCAGTGAGAGTCAGTGTGTGTGGGATCCGTACCCCAGTGAGAGTCAGTGTGAGTGGGACCCGTACCCCAGTGAGAGTCAGTGTGTGTGGAACCCATACCCCAGTGAGGGTCAGTGTGTGTGGGACCCGCACCCCAGTGAGAGTCAGTGTGTGTGGAACCCGTACCCCAGTGAGAGTCAGTGTGTGTGGAACCCGTACCCCAGTGAGAGTCAGTGTGTGTGGGACCCGTACCCCAGTGAGAGTCAGTGTGTGTTGAACCCGTACCCCAGTGAGAGTCAGTGTGTGTGGGACCCGTACCCCAGTGAGAGTCAGTGTGTGTGGAACCCGTACCCCAGTGAGAGTCAGTGTGTGTGGGACCCGTACCCCAGTGAGAGTCAGTGTGTGTGGAACCCGTACCCCAGTGAGAGTCAGTGTGTGTGGGACCCGTACCCCAGTGAGAGTCAGTGTGTGTGGGACCCGTACCACAGTGAGAGTCAGTGTGTGTGGAACCCGTACCCCAGTGAGAGTCAGTGTGTGTGGAACCCGTACCCCAGTGAGAGTCAGTGTCTGTGGGACCCGTACCCCAGTGAGAGACAGTGTGTGTGGAACCCGTACCCCAGTGAGAGTCAGTGTGTGTGAGACCCGTACCCCAGTGAGAGTCAGTGTGTGTGGGACCCGTACCCCAGTGAGAGTCAGTGTGTGTGGGACCCGTACCCCAGTGAGAGTCAGTGTGTGTGGGACCACTACCCCAGTGAGAGTCAGTGTGTGTGGGACCCGTACCCCAGTGAGAGTCAGTGTGTGTGGGACCCGTACCCCAGTGAGGGTCAGTGTGTGTGGAACCTGTCCCCCAGTGAGAGTCAGTGTGTGTGGGACCACTACCCTAGTGAGAGTCAGTGTGTGTGGGACCCATACCCCAGTGAGAGTCAGTGTGTGTGGGACCCGTACCCCAGTGAGAGTCAGTGTGTGTGGGTCCCGTACCCCAGTGAGAGTCAGTGTGTGGGACCCGTAACCCAGTGAGAGTCAGTGTGTGTGGGACCCGTATCCCAGCGAGAGTCAGTGTGTGTGGGACCCGTACCCCAGTGAGAGTCAGTGTGTGTTGGACCCGTACCCCAGTGAGAGTCAGTGTGTGTGGGACCCGTACCCCAGTGAGAGTCAGTGTGTGTGGGACCCGTACCCCAGTGAGAGTCAGTGTGTGTGGGACCCGTACCCCAGTGAGAGTCAGTGTGTGTGGAACCCGTACCCCAGTGAGAGTCAGTGTGTGTGGGACCCGTATCCCAGTGAGAGTCAGTGTGTGTGGGACCCGTACCCCAGTGAGAGTCAGTGTGTGTGGAACCCGTACCCCAGTGAGAGTCAGTGTGTGTGGGACCCGTACCCCAGTGAGAGTCAGTGTGTGTGGAACCCGTACCCCAGTGAGAGTCAGTGTGTGTGGGACCCGTACCCCAGTGAGAGTCAGTGTGTGTGGGACCCGTACCCCAGTGAGAGTCAGTGTGTGTGGAACCCGTACCCCAGTGAGAGTCAGTGTGTGTGGAACCCGTACCCCAGTGAGAGTCAGTGTGTGTGGAACCCGTACCACAGTGAGAGTCAGTGTGTGTGGGACCCGTACCCCAGTGAGAGTCAGCGTGTGTGGGACCCGTACCCCAGTGAGAGTCAGTGTGTGGAACCCGTACCCCAGTGAGAGTCAGTGTGTGTGGAACCCGTACCCCAGTGAGAGTCAGTGTGTGTGGGACCCGTACCCCAGTGAGAGTCAGTGTGTGTGGGACCCGTACCCCAGTGAGAGTCAGTGTGTGTGGGACCCGTACCCCAGTGAGAGTCAGTGTGTGAGGGACCCGTACCCCAGTGAAAGTCAGTGTGTGTGGGACCCGTACCCCAGTGAGAGTCAGTGTGTGTGGGACCCGTACCCCAGTGAGAGTCAGTGTGTGTGGGACCCGTACCCCAGGGAGAGTCAGTGTGTGTGGAACCCGTACCCCAGTGAGAGTCAGTGTGTGTGGGACCCGTACCCCAGTGAGAGTCAGTGTGTGTGGGACCCGTACCCCAGTGAGAGTCAGTGTGTGTGGGACCATACCCCAGTGAGAGTCAGTGTGTGTGGGACCCGTACCCCAGTGAGAGTCAGTGTGTGTGGGACCATACCCCAGTGAGAATCAGTGTGTGTGGGACCCGTACCCCAGTGAGAGTCAGTGTGTGTGGGATCCGTACCCCAGTGAGAGTCAGTGTGTGTGGGACCCGTACCCCAGTGAGAGTCAGTGTGTGTGGGACCCGTATCCCAGTGAGAGTCAGTGTGTGTGGGACCCGTACCCCAGTGAGAGTCAGTGTGTGTGGGACCCGTACCCCAGTGAGAGTCAGTGTGTGTGGGACCCGTACCCCAGTGAGAGTCAGTGTGTGTGGGACCCGTATCCCAGTGAGAGTCAGTGTGTGTGGGACCCGTACCCCAGTGAGAGTCAGTGTGTGTGGGACCCGTACCCCAGTGAGAGTCAGTGTGTGTGGGACCCGTATCCCAGTGAGAGTCAGTGTGTGTGGGACCCGTACCCCAGTGAGAGTCAGTGTGTGTGGGACCCGTACCCCAGTGAGAGTCAGTGTGTGTGGGACCCGTATCCCAGTGAGAGTCAGTGTGTGTGGGACCTGTATCCCAGTGAGAGTCAGTGTGTGTGGAACCCGTACCCCAGTGAGAGTCAGTGTGTGTGGGACCTGTATCCCAGTGAGAGTCAGTGTGTGTGGGACCCGTACCCCAGTGAGAGTCAGTGTGTGTGGGACCCGTACCCCAGTGAGAGTCAGTGTGTGTGGAACCCGTACCCCAGTGAGAGTCAGTGTGTGTGGGACCCGTACCCCAGTGAGAGTCAGTGTGTGTGGAACCCGTACCCCAGTGAGAGTCAGTGTGTGTGGAACCCGTACCCCAGTGA
This sequence comes from Mustelus asterias, assembly GCF_964213995.1. Lineage (NCBI taxonomy): Eukaryota > Metazoa > Chordata > Chondrichthyes > Carcharhiniformes > Triakidae > Mustelus > Mustelus asterias. The sequence continues at coordinate 875,665 of NC_135817.1, read as the reverse complement.
GAGTCAGTGTGTGTGGGACCCGTACCCCAGTGAGAGTCAGTGTGTGTGGAACCCGTACCCCAGTGAGAGTCAGTGTGTGTGTAACCCGTACCCCAGTGAGAGTCAGTGTGTGTGGGACCCGTACCCCAGTGAGAGTCAGTGTGTGTGGGACCCGTACCCCAGTGAGAGTCAGTGTGTGTGTAACCCGTACCCCAGTGAGAGTCAGTGTGTGTGGGACCCGTACCCCAGTGAGAGTCAGTGTGTGTGGGACCTGTATCCCAGTGAGAGTCAGTGTGTGTGGAACCCGTACCCCAGTGAGAGTCAGTGTGTGTGGGACCCGTACCCCAGTGAGAGTCAGTGTGTGTGGAACCCATACCCCAGTGAGAGTCAGTGTGTGTGGGACCCGTACCCCAGTGAGAGTCAGTGTGTGTGGGACCTGTATCCCAGTGAGAGTCAGTGTGTGTGGAACCCGTACCCCAGTGAGAGTCTGTGTGTGTGGGACCCGTACCCCAGTGAGAGTCAGTGTGTGTGGAACCCGTACCCCAGTGAGAGTCAGTGTGTGTGGGGTTATTTGGTGATGTGATGAAGTCTCTCACCTCTGTCAGTTGCACTCTGGAACATTAAGACATGGCAATATGTCCTCAAGTACCTTCCGCTCACCGTATAGCTCCTCACAGTCGAAGATAGGATTCCCCCAGAAAAATATTGGGACTTTCTTGTTCACTCCACTCTCCTTTCTACAACACAGTGAATCCAGTAATTCATGAAGGACAACCCATAGCAACCAGATCCCAGAATACTGAATCCCGAAATATGTTGTAGAACGCACCGACCTCCCCAAATATTCCCGCACCATGAGGCCCTTCCCATGGTGTCCCTGCACCGTGGGGCCCTTCCCCTGGTGTCCCTGTGCCGTGAGGCCCTTCCCATGGTGTCCCTGCACCGTGGGGCCCTTCCCCTGGTGTCCCTGCACCGTGGGGCCCTTCCCCTGGTGTCCCTGCACCGTGGGGCCCTTCCCCTGGTGTCCCTGCACCGTGGGGCCCTTCCCCTGGTGTCCCTGCACCGTGGGGCCCTTCCCCTGGTGTCCCTGCACCGTGGGGCCCTTCCCCTGGTGTCCCTGCACCGTGGGGCCCTTCCCCTGGTGTCCCTGCACCGTGGGGCCCTTCCCCTGGAGTCCCTGCACCGTGGGGCCCTTCCCCTGGTGTCCCTGCACCGTGGGGCCCTTCCCCTGGTGTCCCTGCACCGTGGGGCCCTTCTCCTGGTGTCCCTGCATTGTGGGGCCCTTCCCCCGGTGTCCCCGCACCGAGAAGCCCTTCCCCTGGTGTTCCTGCACTGTGGGGCCCTTCCCCTGTTGTCCCTGCACTGTGGGGCCCTTCCCCTGTTTTCCCTGCTCTCTGGCACACTTTCCCTTTTGTCTCTGCACCATGAGGCCCGTCCTCCGGTGTCCCTGCACCGTGGGGCCCTTCCCCTGGTGTCCCTGCACCGTGGGGCCCTTCCCCTGTTGTCTCTGCACCGTGGGGCCCCTCCCCTGGTGTCCCTGCACCGTGGGGCCCTTCCCCTGGTGTCCCTGCACCGTGGGGCCCTTCCCCTGGTGTCCCTGCACCGTGGGGCCCTTCCCCTGGTGTCCCTGCACCGTGTGTCCTCGGAGCTCCAAGTTAATGACAGGACCTTCCCCATGGGGCCATATTAATCTTGATCACAGCGCTGTTAGAGAGATTGAGCGCTTGAGCCTCACGGGTAATCAGGGAAGTTCGGTTCACAGGTTCGGGTCCGCTTTCGAAAGCTCAGGGCTCCACAGGGAGGGTGACACAAACTCCAGGAATTCCAGACCGACCAAATCCCTTTCCCATCTGTGAGTAAGAGGAAGATTTGCTGGAGGTTAATCATCGTCACCCTGTCCATTCCCAATCCAAGCACAATCCCACTGACACAACCGGGGACAGACCCAAGCCACACAGTCCTATCCCCAAATCAGAATCCACTCCCGTCTCACACACACAGATACACACACGTACACACACCAACGCATGCACACACTCACTCACAGACAGACACACACTCGCACACCCACACACACACAGATACACACACACGTACACACACCAACGCATGCACACACTCACTCACAGACATACACACACTCGCACACCCACACACACACAGATACACACTCACACGTACACACACCAACGCATGCACACACTCACTCACAGACACACACTCGCACACCCACACACACACAGATACACACTCACACGTACACACACCAACGCATGCACACACTCACTCACAGACACACACTCGCACACCCACACACACACAGATACACACTCACACGTACACACACCAACGCATGCACACACTCACTCACAGACAGACATACACACACTCGCACACCCACACACACACACACAGATACACATAGATGGGACACGGGCGTCGCTGGCTGGGCCCAGCATTTATTGCCCATCCCTGGTTGCCCCTTGAGAAGGTGGTGGTGAGCTGCCTCCTGAATCGCTGCAGTCCCCGTGCTGTGGGTTGACCCACAATGCCGTTAGGGAGGGAATTCCAGGATTTTGACCCAGCGACTGCGAAGGAACGGTGATATATTTCCCAGTCGGGATGGCGAGTGGCTTGGAGGGGAACTTGCAGGTGGTGGTGTTCCCACGTATCTGCTGCCCTTGTCCTTCTAGATGGAAGTGATCGTGGGTTTGGAAGGTGTTGTCTAAGGATCTTTGGTGAATTGCTGCAGTGCATCTTGTCCACACTGCTGCTACTGAGCGTCGGTGGTGTAGGGAGTGAGTGTTTGTGGATGTGGTACCAATCGAGCGGGGCTGCTTTGTCCTGGATGGTGTTGAGCTTCTTGAGTGTTGTTGGAGCTGCCCCCATCCAGGCAAGTGGGGAGTGTTCCCTCACACTCCTGACTTGTTTTGTAGATGGTGGACAGGCTTTGGGGAGTCAGGAGGTGAGTTACTCTCTGCAGGATTCCCAGCCTCTGACCTGCTCCTGTAGCCACTGTGTTTCTGTGGCGAGTTCAGTTCAGTTTCTGGTCAATGTAAACTCCAGGATGTTGATAGTGACGGAAGGGATTCAGCGATGGGAATGCCATTGAATGTCAAGGGGAGATGGTTGGATCCTCTCTTGTTGGAGATGGTCATTGCCTGGCCCTTGTGTGGGGTGAATGTTACTCACCACTTGTCAGCCCGAGCCTGGATATTGTCCCGGTCTCGCTGCGTTTGGACACGGGCTGCTTCAGTATCTGAGGAGTGGCGAATGGTGCTGGACACTGTGCAGTCAGCAGCGAACATCCCCACTCTGACCTTATGATGGAGGGAAGGTCATTGATGAGCAGGTGAAGATTGTTGGGCCGAGGACACTGACCCTGAGGGGCTCCTGCAGAGATGTCCTGGGGCTGAGATGACTGACCCTCCACAACCACAACCATCTCCCTGAGTACCAGGTATGACTCCAAACGGGGGAAAGTTTGCCCCGATTCCCATTGACCCCAGTTTCGCTGGAGCTCCTTGATGCCACACACAAGGAGCCAATCCCTTCACTGATGAATGTTTTAGACTAACACCCGTACTCACACCAACAGTTGTCATTGTTATAACAGGAGTGAACATCCACAATCGATCCTGGGCACGGCTTTCCAGCCGGTTGGCGACCCACGCACCTTCGTGTTCTCCTCTGCTGTCCCACAACTGGCTGACATGAGATATTCCTGCCTGAACGCGCACAATCCGTCCACACGGACCAAGCCGTCCACGATCCATCAACTGGACAGGAGCATGAATTGAACAAGTACAGTAAATTGCAGCAAATGGAGTCTTCATCAGCCACCCAGCAATGCAACAGCGCACACACTGAGCCACCCAGCAATGCAGCAGCGCACACACTGAGCCACCCAGCAATGCAACAGCGCACACTGAGCCATCCAGCAATGCAGCAGCGCACACACTGAGCCACCCAGCAATGCAACAGCGCACACACTGAGCCACCCAGCAATGCAGCAGCGCACACACTGAGCCATCCAGCAATGCAACAGCGCACACACTGAGCCATCCAGCAATGCAACAGCGCACACACTGAGCCACCCAGCAATGCAGCAGCGCGCACACTGAGCCATCCAGCAATGCAACAGCGCACACACTGAGCCACCCAGCAATGCAACAGTGCACACACTGAGCCACCCAGCAATGCAACAGCACACACTGAGCCACCCAGCAATGCAGCAGCGCGCACACTGAGCCACCCAGCAATGCAGCAGCGCACACACTGAGCCACCCAGCAATGCAACAGCGCACACACTGAGCCACCCAGCAATGCAACAGCACACACTGAGCCACCCAGCAATGCAGCAGCGCACACTGAGCCACCCAGCAATGCAGCAGCGCACACACTGAGCCATCCAGCAATGCAGCAGCGCACACACTGAGCCACCCAGCAACGCAACAGCGCACACACTGAGCCACCCAGCAATGCAGCAGCGCACACACTGAGCCACCCAGCAATGCAACAGCGCACACACTGAGCCACCCAGCAATGCAACAGCGCACACACTGAGCCACCCAGCAATGCAACAGCGCACACACTGAGCCACCCAGCAATGCAACAGCACACACACTGAGCCACCCAGCAATGCAGCAGCGCACACACTGAGCCATCCAGCAATGCAACAGCGCACACACTGAGCCATCCAGCAATGCAACAGCGCACACACTGAGCCACCCAGCAATGCAACAGCACACACTGAGCCACCCAGCAATGCAACTGCAACTAGACAGAGAGTGAGAGAGCAACCTGGACCCAAATCATTCACTGATGGAGAACAAATCATCCCCTGCGCCATGGGCCCCTTCCCCTGGTGTCCCTGCACCGTGGGGCCCTTCCCCTGGTGTCCCTGCTCCGTGGGACCCTTCCCCTGGTGTCCCTGCTCCGTGAGGCCCTTCCCCTGGTGTCCCTGCCCCGTGGGACCCGTCCCCTGGTGTCCCTGCTCCGTGAGGCCCTTCCCCTGGTGTCCCTGCTCCGTGGGGCCCTTCCCCTGGTGTCCCTGCACCATGGGACCCTTCCCCCCGGCATCCCCATGCCGCGGGCTCCTTCTCCTGGTGTCCCTACGCCGTGGGTAGAGTTTTCAGGTTTAATCAGTAAATCTGCTGGAACTCACTGGAACAGAATGGTAGGAAGTCACATGGACTGGATTCTGTGTTGCGTCCAGGGCAAGGTTCACCAGGTGGATGCACAGAAGGTGCTGGGTTGTTGCAAAGTCGAGTTCGCCTTCGGACCGGAATCAATTCGGGTTCTCTCTCTTGACAGGTTTGACCACACGAGGCCCAACGTCCCCACGGTGACCAGGATCCATGGGCTGTCAAATACAAGGGCAGGTTAGAGCAACTCAATGAATAGACAATAGAATCTACAGCCAAACTCTCTGCAACATCTGTACAGAAACACTGAGCCCAGAGCTCAACATCTGGATGTGACACAGAGCCCAACATCTGTACAAAAACACAGAGCTCAACATCTGTACAAAGCCCAAACTCCAACATTTGTACAAAACCCAATATTCAGCAGAACACAATAGGAACATAGAAATTAAGAGCCGAAACCAGCAAATCCAGCCCTTCGTGCCTGCTCCGCCATTCAAACAGATCATGGCTGACCTCTCCCTGGTCACAAATCCACCTCCCCCCTGTTCCCCATATCCCTCTTTCCCTTTTTTTTATTAGAAATATATTTATTTCCTTCTTGAAACCATTCAATGATTCAGACTCCCCCGCGCTCTGGGGCAGCGAGTTCCACAAATTCACCACCCTCTGCGAGAAGTAGTTCCTCCTCCTCATCTCAGTTTTCAATCTAACGCCTCTCAACCTACACCCTGTGACCTCTTGTTCCAGATTGCCCCACAAGGGGAAACATTTGGTCCACATTTGCTTTATCAATCCCTTTTAGTATTTTATATATCCCGATCAGACCCCCTCTCATTCTTCTAAACTCCAGCGAGTACAAACCCAGACTGTTTAATCTCTCCTCGTACGTCAACCCTTTCATTCCCGGGATCAGTCTGGTGAACCTGCTCTGGACCGCCTCCAACGCCACCCCACCCTTCCTCAAATAAAGAGACCACAACTGGACACAATACTCCAGATGTGGTCTCACCAACACCCTGTACAATTGCAACAACACGCATCTACTTTTATACTCCAGTCCTTTTGCAATAAATGCCAACATCCCATTGGCCTTTATTATTACATGCTGCACCTGCGTACTGACTTTCTCTGATATATGAACAGCGACACCCAGGTCCTTCTGCCCCGATGCATTTCGAATCTGCTTTCCATTGAGGTAATCATTCACCTTTCTATTTTTTCTACCAAAATGGACAACCTCACACTTATCCACATTAAACTCCATCTGCCGGGTTTTGGCCCATTCTCCTCGCCTATCTATATCCGGCTGGGGAATCTTTGTATCCTTTTCACTGCATCATCCGCAAATTTTGCTATGTTACACTCTGCCCCTGCTTGCAGATCATTTATAGAAATTGTAATCAGTTGAGGTCCGAGGACTGACCTCTGCGGCACCCCGCTAGTCACATTTCGCCAGCCAGAGAAGGACCCATTTATCGTGACCCTTTGCTTCTGTCAGTCAGCCAATCCTCAATCCAATCTTGTACTCTACCCCCAATCCCCTATGATCTCACCTTCTGGATCAGTCTTTTATGCAGCACTTTGTCAAACACCTTCTGGAATTCTAGATATACCACATCCACAGGTTCCCCACTATCCACCTTGCTGGTCATGTCCTCAAAGAACTCAAGCAAGTTGATCAAGCATGGCTTCCCCTTCATAACCTACCATTGTCTTTCCGAATGCTCAGTCACCTCCTCCTTATTGATTGATTCCAGCAACCTCCCCACCACAGAGGTCAAGCTAACTGGCCTATAGTTTCCCACTTTTTGCCTCTCTCCTTTTTTGAATAGGGGCATCGCATTAAGGTGTTTCGAATTCAGCCGGACCTTACCGGAATCCAAGTAATTGTGAAACATCACAACCAATGCATCCACTATCTCTGCTGCCACCTCCTTTAATACCCCACGGTGCAGGCCATCAGTTCCCGCAGACTTATTTCATTTGATTTATTATTGTCACGTGTATGAACAAACAGTGAAAAGTATTGTTTCTTGCGTGCTATACAGACAAAGCATACCGTTCATAGAGAAGGAAAGAGTGCAGAGTGTAGTGTTACAGTCATAGCTCGGGTGCAGAGAAAGATCAACTCAGTGCGAGGTCGGTCCATTCAAAAGTCTGACAGCAGCAGGGAAGAAGCTGTTCTTGAGTCGGTCGGTGCGTGACCTCAGACTTTTGTATCTTTTTCCCGACGGAAGAAGGTGGAAGAGAGAATTTCCGGGGTGCGTGGGGGTCCTTAATTATGCTGCTGCTTTGCCGAGGCAGTGGGAAGTGTAGACAGAGTCAATGGATGGGAGGCTGGTTTGAGTGATGGACTGGGCTACATTCACAACGCTTTGTAGTTTGTTGCAGTCTTGGACAGAGCAGTGTTATGGTTCAGGTCAGAAACTCCAAAGTGTTTTATGATGCCCGCCTGGTTCATAGGTTTTGCCTCTTGAATTTGGCTAGGATAAGCATGAGATGTTTCAGGTGTGATTCAAGTGACCCACTAGGGAGCTTTTATCAAACAAAGTTTATTTAAGAATATAGTTAATATGTATAGTGAGAAAATTAGCAAGAACTTTTATCAATTAAAACAAGAAACAGAACAACCAAAATAACGTATAACCCTTGACAAATATGTCTGATATGATCCGATCAAACCAATCCCACAGACAAAAAACCCTTTTCCCAGGTTTAACACAGCAAAGACTAGTGCTCACGTGATACAGGACTTGGCTCCTTTGAATGAAGAATGCAGTTCTCTGGATAGGTTGAAGTCAGAACAACTTCCCAAAACACCAGGGACCCGAGGCAAGCCACCAACAGCAAGTTTTCTCCTCCAGGAAGATTTTCAACTAAACAGCAGAATTTCCCCAAACCAGGGAGAAAGACAGACCCACACTACATCCCCTGGTGGCCCTGTGCCGTGGGGCCCTTCCCCTGGTGTCCCTGTGCCGTGGGGCCCTTCCCCTGGTATCCCTGCTCCGTGGGGCCCTTCCCCTGGTATGCCTGCTCCGTGGGGCCCTTCCCCTGGTATCTCTGCACCGTGGGGCCCTTCCCCTGGATCTCCCTGCACCGTGGGGCCCTTCCCCTGGTGTCCCTGCACCGTGGGGCCCTTCCCCTGTATCCCTGCACCGTGGGGCCCTTCCCCTGGATGTCCCTGCACCGTGGGGCCCTTCCCCTGGTATCCCTGCTCCGTGGGGCCCTTCCCCTGGTATGCCTGCTCCATGGGGCCCTTCCCCTGGTGTCCCTGCTCCGTGGGGCCCTTCCCCTGGTGTCCCTGCACCGCGGGGCCCTTCCCCGGGTACCCCTGCACCGTGGGATAGTTCCCGTGATTAATCAGTTAATTTGCTGGAACTCACTAGGACAGGCAGGTAGGAAATCACATGGGCCGATTTCTGTCTCACTTCCAGGGCAAGGTTCAACCGGTGGATGGGAAGAGGGCACCACACTGCTGCAAACTCGAGTTCGCCTTCGGACCGGAATCAATTCGGCTCCTTCCTCTTGGCAGCTATGACTACACGAGGCCCAATTTCCCCAGGGTGACCAGGATACATCGGCTGTAAAACACAAGGGAGGGTTAGAGCAACTCAATGAATTGACAACAGCAGAATCTACAGTGAAACTCTCCACAACATCTGTACAGAAACACTGAGCCCAGAGCTCAACATCTGGATGTGACACAGAGACAAACATCTGTACAAAACCCAAACTCCAACATCTGTACCAAACACAATCTTCAACATCTGTATGGGCAGAGCAACATTCTCTTCCCCACCTGGACAACGGATCTTGGTGTTGCAGGGAACAGTCTTGACGGAAATCCCTGGACACTCAGCACCACCATGTTTGGAAGCTGATTGGTCACATCGCCTCTCCTGATGAACTCCCCCAATGCCACAGGTTGTAGAACACTCTGACACGTCAGTCCAGGCTCCCCAATTCCCTGAAACTAAACGCAGAGATCGATCAGACAGACAGACAGACAGTCAGACAGACAGACAGACAATGGATAGATGGATGGGCGGACGGGCGGATAGATAGCAACCTAGACCCAAATCATTCACTGACAAAGAACAAATTGTCCCCTGCACTGTCCGGCCCTTCCCCTGGTGTCCCTGCACCGTGGGGCCCTTCCCCTGGTGTCCCTGCGCCGTGGGGCCCTTCCCCTGGTGTCCCTGCGCCGTGGGGCCCTTCCCCTGGTGTCCCTGCGCCGTGGGGCCCTTCCCCTGTATCCCTGCACCGTGGGGCCCTTCCCCTGGTGTCCCTGCGCCGTGGGGCCCTTCCCCTGGTGTCCCTGCACCGTGGGGCCCTTCCCCTGGTGTCCCTGCGCCGTGGGGCCCTTCCCCTGGTGTCCCTGCACCGTGGGCCCCTTCCCCTGGTGTCCCTGCACCGTGGAGCCCTTCCCCTGGTGTCCCTGCGCCGTAGGGCCCTTCCCCTGGTGTCCCTGCACCGTGGGGCCCTTCCCCTGGTGTCCCTGCGCCGTGGGGCCCTTCCCCTGGTGTCCCTGCACTGTGGGGCCCTTCCCCGGGTACCCCTGCACCGTGGGATAGTTCCCATGATTAATCAGTTAATTTGCTGGAACTCACTAGGACAGGCAGGTAGGAAATCACATGGGCCGATTTCTGTCTCACTTCCAGGGCAAGGTTCAACCGGTGGATGGGAAGAGGGCACCACACTGCTGCAAACTCGAGTTCGCCTTCGGACCGGAATCAATTCGGCTCCTTCCTCTTGGCAGCTATGACTACACGAGGCCCAATTTCCCCAGGGTGACCAGGATACATCGGCTGTAAAACACAAGGGAGGGTTAGAGCAACTCAATGAATAGACAACAGCAGAATCTACAGTGAAACTCTCCACAACATCTGTACAGAAACACTGAGCCCAGAGCTCAACATCTGGATGTGACACAGAGACAAACATCTGTACAAAACCCAAACTCCAACATCTGTACCAAACACAATCTTCAACATCTGTATGGGCAGAGCAACATTCTCTTCCCCACCTGGACAACGGATCTTGGTGTTGCAGGGAACAGTCTTGACGGAAATCCCTGGACACTCAGCACCACCATGTTTGGAAGCTGATTGGTCACATCGCCTCTCCTGATGAACTCTCCCAATGCCACAGGTTGTAGAACACTCTGACACGTCAGTCCAGGCTCCCCAATTCCCTGAAACTAAACGCAGAGATCGATCAGACAGACAGACAGACAGGCAGTCAGACAGACAGACAGACAATGGATAGATGGATGGGCGGACGGGCGGATAGATAGCAACGTAGACCCAAATCATTCACTGACAAAGAACAAATTGTCCCCTGCACTGTCCGGCCCTTCCCCTGGTGTCCCTGCACCGTGGGGCCCTTCCCCTGGTGTCCCTGCACCGTGGGGCCCTTCCCCTGGTGTCCCTGCGCCGTGGGGCCCTTCCCCTGGTGTCCCTGCGCCGTGGGGCCCTTCCCCTGGTGTCCCTGCGCCGTGGGGCCCTTCCCCTGTATCCCTGCACCGTGGGGCCCTTCCCCTGGTGTCCCTGTGCCGTGGGGCCCTTCCCCTGGTGTCCCTGCACCGTGGGGCCCTTCCCCTGGTGTCCCTGCGCCGTGGGGCCCTTCCCCTGGTGTCCCTGCACTGTGGGCCCCTTCCCCTGGTGTCCCTGCGCCGTGGGGCCCTTCCCCTGGTGTCCCTGCGCCGTGGGGCCCTTCCCCCGGTGTCCCTGCGCCGTGGGGCCCTTCCCCTGTATCCCTGCACCGTGGGGCCCTTCCCCTGGTGTCCCTGTGCCGTGGGGCCCTTCCCCTGGTGTCCCTGCACCGTGGGGCCCTTCCCCTGGTGTCCCTGCGCCGTGGGGCCCTTCCCCTGGTGTTCCTTCCCCCTGGGCCCCTTCCCCTGGTGTCCCTGCACCGTGGGGCCCTTCCCCTGGTGTCCCTGCGCCGTAGGGCCCTTCCCCTGGTGTCCCTGCACCGTGGGGCCCTTCCCCTGGTGTCCCTGCACCGTGGGGCCCTTCCCCTGGTGTCCCTGCGCCGTGGGGCCCTTCCCCTGGTGTCCCTGCACCGTGGGGCCCTTCCCCGGGTACCCCTGCACCGTGGGATAGTTCCCATGATTAATCAGTTAATTTGCTGGAACTCACTAGGACAGGCAGGTAGGAAATCACATGGGCCGATTTCTGTCTCACTTCCAGGGCAAGGTTCAACCGGTGGATGGGAAGAGGGCACCACACTGCTGCAAACTCGAGTTCGCCTTCGGACCGGAATCAATTCGGCTCCTTCCTCTTGGCAGCTATGACTACACGAGGCCCAATTTCCCCAGGGTGACCAGGATACATCGGCTGTAAAACACAAGGGAGGGTTAGAGCAACTCAATGAATAGACAACAGCAGAATCTACAGTGAAACTCTCCACAACATCTGCACAGAAACACTGAGCCCAGAGCTCAACATCTGGATGTGACACAGAGACAAACATCTGTACAAAACCCAAACTCCAACATCTGTACCAAACACAATCTTCAACATCTGTATGGGCAGAGCAACATTCTCTTCCCCACCTGGACAACGGATCTTGGTGTTGCAGGGGACAGTCTTGACGGAAATCCCTGGACACTCAGCACCACCATGTTTGGAAGCTGATTGGTCACATCGCCTCTCCTGATGAACTCTCCCAATGCCACAGGTTGTAGAACACTCTGACACGTCAGTCCAGGCTCCCCAATTCCCTGAAACTAAACGCAGAGATCGATCAGACAGACAGACAGACAGTCAGACAGACAGACGGACAATGGATAGATGGATGGGCGGACGGGCGGATAGATAGCAACCTAGACCCAAATCATTCACTGACAAAGAACAAATTGTCCCCTGCACTGTCCGGCCCTTCCCCTGGTGTCCCTGCACCGCGGGGCCCTTCCCCGGGTACCCCTGCACCGTGGGATAGTTCCCGTGATTAATCAGTTAATTTGCTGGAACTCACTAGGACAGGCAGGTAGGAAATCACATGGGCCGATTTCTGTCTCACTTCCAGGGCAAGGTTCAACCGGTGGATGGGAAGAGGGCACCACACTGCTGCAAACTCGAGTTCGCCTTCGGACCGGAATCAATTCGGCTCCTTCCTCTTGGCAGCTATGACTACACGAGGCCCAATTTCCCCAGGGTGACCAGGATACATCGGCTGTAAAACACAAGGGAGGGTGAGAGCAACTCAATGAATAGACAACAGCAGAATCTACAGTGAAACTCTCCACAACATCTGCACAGAAACACTGAGCCCAGAGCTCAACATCTGGATGTGACACAGAGACAAACATCTGTACAAAACCCAAACTCCAACATCTGTACCAAACACAATCTTCAACATCTGTATGGGCAGAGCAACATTCTCTTCCCCACCTGGACAACGGATCTTGGTGTTGCAGGGGACAGTCTTGACGGAAATCCCTGGACACTCAGCACCACCATGTTTGGGAGCTGGTTGGTCACATCGCCTCTCCTGATGAACTCTCCCAATGCCACAGGTTGTAGAACACTCTGACACGTCAGTCCAGGCTCCCCAATTTCCTGCAACTAAACGCAGAGATAGATTAGATAGATAGACAGACAGACAGATGGATAGACGGATGGACGGACGGACAGATAGCAACCTAGACCCAAACCATTCACTGACAAAGACCAAATTGTCCCCTGCACTGTCCGGCCCTTCCCCTGGTGCCCCTGCACTGTCCGGCCCTTCCCCTGGTGTCCCTGCACTGTCCGGCCCTTCCCCTGGTGTCCCTGCACTGTCCGGCCCTTCCCCTGGTGTCCCTGCACTGTGGGGAACTTGCCTTGGTCTCCCTGCACCTCTGGACCAGTGAGCTTGCTCAAGCCGGCGGGAGAGAGGCTGCAGCCAGAGTGAGATTCAGCCAGAGTGAGGGTATCGGGGATTTGGGGCAGTGTGGGAATTCGGTGCTTCAGGAGAAGCGGAGAGGCGGGTCTGTGAGAGCGACTCGAGGGCAAGTGAGAGGTAGAAAGAAATGAAACCGTGGTGTCACATCCAGCAGGTAAATGATTGGCTGGTGACTGGTAAGTAGCTTTTCTTTTCTTTTTTTCTATTGGCATTGTAGAGTCATGGAGATTTACAGCATGGAAACAGGCCCTTCGGCCCATCTTGTCCATGCTGCCCTTTTTTTTAAAACCCCGAAGCTAATCCCAATTGCCCGCATTTGGCCCATATCCCTCTATACCCATCGTATCCATTAGCTGTCTAAATGCTTTTTAAAAGACAAAATTGTACCCGCCTCTACTACTGCCTCTGGCAGCTCGTTCCAGACACTCACCACCCTCTGTGTGAAACAATTGCTCCTCTGGACCCTTTTGTATCTCTCCCCTCTCACCTTAAACCTATGTCCTCTAGTTTTAGACTCCCCTACCTTTGGGAAAAGATATTGACTATCTACCTTGTCTATGCCCCTCCATTATTTTATAGACCTCTATAAGATCACCCCTCGGCCTCCTACACTCCAGAGAAAATAGTCCCAGTCTATCCAGCCTCTCCTTATAACTTAATCCATCAAGTCCCGGCAGCACCCTAGTAAATATTTTCTGCACTCTTTCTAGTTTAATAATATCCTTTCTATAATAGGGTGACCAGAATTGCACACAGTATTCCAAGTGTGGCCTTACCAATGTCTTGTACAACTTCGACAAGACATCCCAACTCCTGTATTCAATGTTCTGACCAATGAAACCAAGCATGCCGAATGCCTCCTTCACCACTCTGTCCACCTGTGACTACACTTTGAAGGAGCTATGAACATGTACCCCTAGATCTCTTTGTTCTGTAACTCTCCCAACGCCCTACCATTACCCCTACCAGTAGTAGAGGCGGGTACAATTTTGTCTTTTAAAAAGCATTTAGACAGCTAATGGATACGATGGGTATAGAGGGATATGGGCCAAATGCGGGCAATTGGGATTAGCTTCGGGGTTTTAAAAAAAAGGGCAGCATGGACAAATTGGGCCGAAGGGCCTGTTTCCATGCTGTAAACCTCTGACACCACGGTTTCATTCCTTTCTACCTCTCACTTGCCCTCGGTCATGGCAGGAGGTCCCAGATCCATGTCCATGCTCCTCCTGTGCGATGTGGGAATTCAGGGATCTTTCTGGTGCCCCCGGCTCCTTCACGTCCAAGAAGTGCGTCCAGCTGCAGCTGCTGTTGGACCGCCCGACGGCTCTGGAGCTGTGGACGGATTCACTTTGGAGCATCCTCGATGCTGAGGAAGTCGGGGATAGCACGTTCAGTGAGTTGGTCACACCGCAGATAAAGGTTACTGAGGGGGATAGTGTTGTGAAGTTGATGCTTGTGAAATTGTCTGTTAAAAGGTTGATGCTTTTTTCTGTACTTAGAGTTTTAAAAAAGAGATGCACGTCCAAATAGAGTACACAGACTGAAACATTGCATCACAGAGCAAACAGTAGTGTTGCCAAGACAACAGGCTGTTTATGACTTTTAGCCAATCAGTTTAAACTAGGCACTTCGCTATCAGCAGCCAATTAGATTTAAATTTGATGTTTTGGTAACCAATCCTATTGTGGGGATGTTCATCTGTCATCGGGGGTATAAGAGATGGGGGGGGCAGTGGCACAAACAGGAGAAGAGAACCCTGCCACAGCTTTAGAGATGATGTGGAGATGCCGGCGTTGGACTGGGGTAAACACAGTAAGAAGTTTAACAACACCAGGTTAAAGTCCAACAGGTTTATTTGGTAGCAAAAGCCACACAAGCTTTCGAGGCTCTGAGCCCCTTCTTCAGGTGAGTGGGAATTCTGTTCACAAACAGAACTTATAAGACACAGACTCAATTTACATGAATAATGGTTGGAATGCGAATACTTACAACTAATCCAGTCTTTAAGAAACAAAACAATGGGAGTGGAGAGAGCATCAAGACAGGCTAAAAAGATGTGTATTGTCTCCAGACAAGACAGCCAGTGAAACTCTGCAGGTCCACGCAACTGTGGACACAGTTGCGCAACCACAGTTGCGTGGACCTGCAGAGTTTCACTGGCTGTCTTGTCTGGAGACAATACACATCTTTTTAGCCTGTCTTGATGCTCTCTCCACTCCCATTGTTTTGTTTCTTAAAGACTGGATTAGTTGTAAGTATTCGCATTCCAGCTTTAGAGAGACAGGGCAACTACAATCTGCCACGGTCTTATTAAATTTCTATTAACTTTTATTTCTCTACATCTTAAATAGATAGTCCCCACAGTCATTTCACTGAAATGTATTCAAGTTGGGAGTTCAAGGTTCAGATTCTGAAGAGGACTTTGGATTACTGCAGTTCCATGGAGTCAACCATTTACAAGTTGTATGAGGAACTGCAAAAATGTCTTTTAGCTGCATTGATGTCTTAAAGGAAGGTCTCATCTCAATGGTGAAGATAGCAAAAGAAGACAAAGATTCCAGACAGAACGAATGAGCAAAGACAGACTATTCTGGAAGATAAAACCTGGTTGTAATTTAGAGAGTGACTAAAACTTCTATTCTTTTTGTTATTGAGTGGGAGTTGTATATATCTAAACAGCATTCCAGTAGAATGGTGTTTTATTGGGTTTGTTAACAGTTTAGTTAACCTGTTCACTGCTAGTTAGATAAATAAAGTCTTACTTGTTGATTTTACAGAGGGAGTGTCAGGTAGTTATTCTGATTGAGCCACTAGAAGATGCGGAAGAGCGAATCGTACCACTTCTCACACTCACTTTAACAGATTATGGGGTGAGGGACTCCTCTTTGAGTGGTTCAATGTTAACTCTCAGAGAGGGGGATTAACCGCCCCTTTAGAACAATAGGGAATGGGTGACCACCAGACGGAGGAAGAGTAGGCAGGCAGTGCAGGGGTCCCCTGCGGTCATCTCACTCCAAAACAGATATACCGTTTTGCATAGTGTTGGAGGAGATGGCTGAGCAGGGGAAGGTGGCAGCAGCCAGGTTCATGGCACCGTGTCTGCGCAGGAGGGCAGGAAAAAGAGTGGCAGAGCGATAGTGACAGGGGATTTACTTGTAAGAGGAATAGACAGGAGTTTCAGCAGACACAAACAAGACTCCAGGATGGTATGTTGCCCCCTTGGTGCAAGGGTCAAGGATGTCTTGGAGGGGCTGCAGGACATTCTGGAGGGGAAGGATGAACAGCCAGCTGTCATGCTGCACCAACGATATCGGTAAAAAAAACGGGATGAGGTCCTACAAGCTGAACTTACGGATTTAAGAGTTAAACTAAAAAGTAGGACCTCAAAAGTAGTAATCTCAGGATTGCAGCCAGTGCCACGTACTAGTCAGAGTAGGAATGTCAGGGTAGGTAAGGCGAATACGTGGCTTGAGGGATGGTGCAAGAGGGAGGGATTCAAATTCCTGGGATATTGGCACCGGTTCTGGGGGAGGTGGGACCAGTACAAATCGAATGGTCTGCACCTGGGCAGTAGGGTGAGTGTTTGTTGGGGAGGGTTTAAACTAATATGTCTGGGGGATGGGAACCTGGCGTAAGATTAAAATGGGGAAGGTGGCTCATCCATGGCTAACAAGTGAAATCAGGGATTGTGTTAAAGCCAAAATGGAGGTATATAAATTGGCCAGAAAAAGCAGCAAACCCGAGGACTGGAGGAAATTTAAAATCCAGCAGAGGAGGACAAAGGGTTTAATTCGGACGGGGGGAAATAGAATATGAGAGTAAGCTTGCAGAAAACATAAAAACTGACCGGAAAAGCTTCTATAGATACGTGAAGAGAAACAGTCTGGTGGAGATAAATGTAGGTCCCTTACTGTTAGAATCAGGTGAATTCATAATGGGCAACAAAGAGATGGAGGACCAGCTGAACAAATACTTTGGATCTGTCTTCACTAAGGAGGACACAAATAACCTTCCAGAAATACAAGGGGGACAGAGGGTCTGAAGGAGGAACTGAAAGAAATTAGTCAGAAAATTGGACTGGGGAAATTGCTGGGATTAAAACCCGATAAGTCCCCAGGGCCTGATGCTCTGCATCCCGGAGTGCTCAAGGAAATGGCCCTAGAATTAGTGGATGCATTGGTTATCCAGCATTCTACAGGCTCTGGAAGAGCTCCTGTGCATTGGAGGGTGGCTAATGTAGCCTCACTTTTTTTAAAGAAAGAGAGAGAGAGAGAGAGAGAGAGAAAACAGGGAATTATAGACCGGTTAGCCTGACATAAGTTGGTGGGGAAAATGCTGGTGTCAATTATTAAGGATGTAATAACGGAGCATTTGGAAAGCAGTGACAGGATTGGTCTAAGTCAGAATGGACTCACTAAAGGGAAATCATGCTTGACAAATCTGGAATGTTTTGAGGATGTGACCAGTAGAATGGACAAGGGTGAACCAGTGGATGTTGTGTATCTGGGCTTTCAAAAGGCTTTTGACAAGGTTCCAAGAAGAGATTAGTGAGCAAAATTAAAGCTCGTGGTATTGGGGGCAATGTATTGACGTGGATAGCGAAACTGGTTGGCAGACAGGAAGCAAAGAGTGGTAATAAATGGGTCCTTTTCAGAGCGGCAGGCAGTGACTAGTGGGGTACCGCAGGGTTCAGTGCGGGGACCCCAGCTATTCACAATATACATTAACGATTTAGACGAAGGAATTGAATGCAATATCTCCAAATTTGCAGACGACACTCAGCTGGGTTGATAGCCATGATGTGGAGATGCCGGCGTTGGACTGGGGTGGGCACAATAAGAAGTCTCTCAACACCAGGTTAAAGTCCAACAGGTTTATGAAGGAACAGCGCTCCGAAAGCTCATGATACCAAATAAACCTTATGGACTTTAACCTGGTGTTTGGAGACTTCTTACTAATCTGGGTGGCAGTGTGTGCTGTGAGGAGGATGCTCAGAGGCTCCAGGGTGACTTGGACAGGCTGGCTGAGTGCGCAAGTACTTGGCAAATGCCATATAATGTGGATAAATGTGAGGTTATCCACTTTAGTGGCAAAAAACAGGAAGATTATTATCTCAACGGTGGGCGTTTAGGAAAAGGGGAAATGCAATGTGACCTGGGTGTGTATCATGGTGGAACTGTCCCTGAAGGTTGGCATGCAGGTACAGCGGGCGGTGAGGGAAGCTAATGGCATGCTGGCCTTCATAGCAAGAGGATTTGAGTATAGGAGTAATGATATCTTGCTGCAGTTATACAGGGCCTGTATACCTTGAATATTGTGTGCAGTTTTGGTCTCCTAGTCTGAGGGAGGACATTCTTGCTATTGCGGGAGTCCAGCGAAGGTTCGCCAGACCCCCGGCCGGGATGGCAGGGCTGACATATGAAGAGAGACTGGATCGACTGGGATTGTACTCCCTGCAATTTAGAAGAATGAGAGGGGATCTCATAGAAACATATAAAATCCTGAGGGAACTGGACAGGCTGGATGCAGGAAGGATGTTCCCAATGTTGGGGAAGTCCAGAACTAGGGGTCACAGTCTAAGAATAAGGGGGAAGCCATTCAGGACTGAGCTGAGGAAAAACTTCTTCACTCAGAGAGTTGTGAACCTGTGGAATTCTCACCCAAAAAAAGCTGTTGGGGCCAGTTCGTTAGATATGTTCAAAGAGGGAGCTGGATGTGGCCCTGGTGGCTAAAGGAATGAAGAGGTATGGAGAGAAAGCAGGGAGCGGGATACTGGAAGTGCATGATCAGTCATGATCACATTGAATGGTGGTGCAGGCTCGAAGGGCCGAATGGCCTACCCCTGCACCTATATTCTATGTTTCTACATTTCTATGTCAGTTCCCAGGATGAATCGGTCAATTTGCTGCAACTCACTGGGACAGAAAGGCAGAAAATCACATGGGCTGGTTTCTGTATCACTTCCAGGGCAAGGTTCAACCAGTGGATAGAAAGAGGGCACCAGACTCTTGCAAACTCGAGTTCGTCTTCGGACCGGAATCAATTCGGCTCCTTCCTCTCGACAGGTATGATTACACGAGTCCCAATTTCCCCAGGGTGACCAGAATCCATCGGCTGTCAAATACAAGGGCAGGTTAGAGCAACTCAATGAATAGACAACAGCAGAATCTACGGTGAAACTCTCCACAACATCTGCACAGAGCAAGTGTGCCAAACACTGAGCCCAGGGCCCAACTTCTGGAAGTGGCACAGAGCCCAACATCTGCACAAAATCACAGAGCCCAACATCTGGAAAAAAAAACCCAATCTCTCAACATCTGTACCAGCCACAATCTCCAACATCTGTACAAAACCCAATCTCCAACATCTGTACAAAACTCAATCTCCAACATCTGTACAAAATCCAACCTCCAACATCTGCACAAAACCCAATCTCAACATCTGTACAAAATCCAACCTCCAACATCTGCACAAAACCCAATCTCAACATCTGTACAAAACCCAATCTCCAACATCCGTACCAAACCCAATCTCCAACATCTGTACAAAACCCAATCTCCAACATCTGTACAAAACCCAATCTCCAACATCTGTACAAAACCCAATCTCCAACATCTGCACCAAACCCAATCTCCAACATCTGCACCAAACCCAATCTCCAACACCTGCACAAAACCCGATCTCCAACATCTGTACAGAACACGATCTCCAACATCTGTAAAAAACCCAATCCCCAACATCTGCGCAAAACCAAAACTCCAGCATCTGTACAAAATACAGTCCGGGATTCTCCCAAAAAAAACAAAGTGCTTAACAGGCGGGAAAACTGGAGATTTTCCTGCCTGTTTTTTGGTTGAACTTACCTGAACGAATGAATTCACTCCAGAAAGTGATGGGCGGGGCGTAATCCCGATGGAGAGGCCGGCAGGATAGCGCACAGCGTGCCATTGCTCATGCACCGATCTCTCAGTGCGGAGATCGGCGCACACACACTGGCCACCCCCCTCCCCCAATGCCGGCCTCCCAATCACTGGTCTCCCCCTCTGAATCGTCGGCCTCCCCGATCCTCCCCCCACCCGCCCCAGTCCCCCCGCGGATCACTGCCCAACTGGACCCCTCCCCGGGCCAGCCCCGATCACCTCCACCATGGCCAGCCCCAATTCTGCACTTCCCCTACCTCCATGGCCAGCCCCGATCACCCCCCCCACTGTCTCCCCAACCAATCCCATTGCAGCGTGGCAGCAGTTCCCCATCACCACTGATCACCCGCCCAATAGGCTCAGCCCCCAGTGGGCCCAGCCTCCCCATATGCCGTGCCCCACCTGGCCCCACCCACTTGGCATTGACCGGTGCCAGGTGGACAGTGCCAGAGTGCCCCTTGGGCAATGTCAGGGTGCCAGGGTGGCACTACCCAAGTGGCAACCCCCCCTTGCACCCAGGGAGTTTCCTCAATAGCCTCTGTCCCCACCAGCGGGGTGAGCACACATGTTCCCCGTCAGTGGGGGGCAGCTGTAAATCCCGCTGGTAGGGACATCTCCCGGTGGGGGGGTGGGATGGAGACACTAGTTGGCCTGGAGTCATAGAGGTTTACAGCATGGAAACAGGCCCAACTTGTCCATGCAGCCCTTTTCTTTAAAACCCCTAAGCTAATCCCAATTGCCCGTGTTTGGCCCATATCCCTCTATACCCATCGTACCCATGTAACTATCTAAATGGTTTTTAAAAGACAAAATTGTACCCGCCTCTACTACTACCTCTGGCAGCTTGTTCCAGACACTCACCATCCTCTGTGTGAAAAAATTGCCCCTCTGGACACTTTTGTATCTCACCCCTCTCACCTTAAACCTATGCCCTCTAGTTTTAGACTCCTCTAACTTTGGGAAAAGATATTGACTATCTATTTTATCCATGCCCCTCATTATTTTATAGACCTCTATAAGATCACACCTCAGCCTCCTACGCTCCAGAGAAAAAAGTCCCAGTCTATCCAGCCTCTCCTTATAACTCAATCCATCAAGTCCCGCTAGCATCCTCGTAAATCTTTTCTGCACTCTTTCTAGTTTAATAATATCCTTTCTATAATAGGGTGACCAGAATTGCACACAGTATTCCAAGTGTGGCCTTACCAATGTCTTGTACAACTTCAACAAGACGTCCCAACTCCTGTATTCAATGTTCTGACCAATGAAACCAAGCATGCCGAATGCCTTCTTCACCACTCTGTCCACCTGTGACTCCACTTTGAAGGAGCTATGAACCTGTACCCCCAGATCTCTTTGTTCTGTAACTCTCGCCAACACCCTACCATTAACTGAGTAAGTCCTGCCCTGGTCCAATCTATCAAAATGCATCACCTCGCATTTATCTAAATTAAACTCCATCTGCCATTTGTCAGCCCACTGGCCCAATTGATCAAGATCCCGTGGAAATTGGAGAATAATGTCCCCGGCTCGCCAATCATATTGAAATTGAAATTTCATTATGTTAATCAGCTCCGTGCCGATTTTGGGTGCGGGGCTGATTAGATGAAAAAAAAAGCCTGGGAGACTCATGATTGGCCACAGCAGGGCAACGGGCTGGGAGAATCCCAGCCACAATCTCCAACATCTGTACAAAACCCAATCTCCAACATCTGTACAAAACCCAATCTCCAACATCTGTACAAATCACAATCTCCAACATCTGTACCAGCCACAATCTCCAACATCTGTACAAAACCCAATCTCCAACATCTCTGCAAAACACAATCTCCAACATCTGCACAAAACCCAATCTCCAACATCTGTACACAACCACATTTCCAACATCTGTACAAAACCCAATCACCAACATCTGTACAAAACCCAATCTCCAACATCTGTACAAAACCCAATCTCCAACATCTGTACAAAACCAAATCTCCAACATCTGTACAAAATCCAATCTTCAACATCTGTACAAAACCCAATCTCCAAAATCTGTACAATACCCAATCTCCAACATCTGTACAAAACCCAATCACCAACATCTGTACAAAACCCAATCTCCAACATCTGTACAAAACCCAATCTCCAACATCTGTACAAAACCCAATCGCCAACATCTGTACCAGCCACAATCTCCAACATCTGTACAAAACCCAATCTCCAACATCTGTACAAAACCCAATCTCCAACATCTGTACAAATCACAATCTCCAACATCTGTACCAGCCACAATCTCCAACATCTGTACAAAACCCAATCTCCAACATCTCTGCAAAACCCAATCTCCAACATCTGCACAAATCCCAATCTCCAACATCTGTACACAACCACATTTCCAACATCTGTACAAAACCCAATCACCAACATCTGTACAAAACCCAATCTCCAACATCTGTACAAAACCCAATCTCCAACATCTGTACAAAACCCAATCTCCAACATCTGTACAAAATCCAATCTTCAACATCTGTACAAAACCCAATCTCCAAAATCTGTACAATACCCAATCTCCAACATCTGTACAAAACCCAATCACCAACATCTGTACAAAACCCAATCTCCAAAATCTGTACAAAACCCAATCTCCAACATCTGTACAAAATCCAATCTTCAACATCTGTACAAAACCCAATCTCCAAAATCTGTACAATACCCAATCTCCAACATCTGTACAAAACCCAATCTCCAACATCTGTACCAAACACAATCTTCAACATCTGTACAAAACCCAATCGTCACCATCTGTATCAAACACAATCTCCAACATCTGTACCAAACACAATCTCCAACATCTGTACCAAACGCAATCTCCATCATCTGTACAAAACACAGTCTCCAACATCTGTACCAAACGCAATCTCCAACATCTGTACCAAACACAATCTTCAACATCTGTTCCAAACCCAATCTCCAACATCTGTATGGACAGAGCAACATTCTCCTCCCCACCTGGACAACGGATCTTGGTGTTGCAGGGAACATTCTTGACGGAAATCCCAGGACACTCAGCGCCACCGTGCTTGGGAGCTGGTTGGTCACATCGCCTCTCCTGACGAACTCTCCCAATGCCACAGGTTGTAGAACACTCTGACACGTCAGTCCAGGCTCCCCAATTCCCTGCAACTAAAAACAGAGAGGGATACAGAGAGAGAGAGAAAAAGAGAGCAACCCAGAACCAAATCCTTCACTGACAAAGACCAAATGTCCCTGCACCGTAGAGCCCTTCCCCTGGTGTCCCCAACCGTGGGGCCCTTCCCCTGGTGTCCCTGCACCGTGGGGCCCTTCCCCTGATGTCCCTGCACCGTGGGGCCCTTCCCCTGGTGTCCCTTCCCCCTGGGGCCCTTCCCCTGGTGTCCCTGCACCGTGGGCCCTTCCCTGGTGTCCCTGCACCGTGGGGCCCTTCCCTGGTGTCCCTGCACTGTGGGGCCCTTCCCTGGTGTCCCTGCACCATGGGGCCCTACCCCTGGTGTCCCTCACCGTGGGGCCCTACCCCTGGTGTCCCTCACCGTGGGGCCCTTCCCTGGTGTCCCTGCACCGTGGGGCCCTTCCCCTGGTGTCCCAGCACCGTGGGGCCCTTCCCCTGGTGTCCCTGCACCGTGGGGCCCTTCCCCTAATGTCCCTGCACAGTGAGGCCCTTCCCCTGGTGTCCCTGTGCAGTGGGGCCCTTCCCCTGGTGTCCCTGCACCGTGGGGCCCTTCCCTGGTGTCCCTGCACGGTCGGGCCCTACCCCTGGTGTCCCTCCACCGTGGGGCCCTTCCCCTGGTGTCCCTGCACCGTGAGGCCCTTCCCTAGTGTCCCTGCACCGTGGGGCCCTTCCCCTGGTGTCCCAGCACCGTGGGGCCCTTCCCTAGTGTCCCTGCACCGTGGGGCCCTTCCCCTGGTGTCCCAGCACCGTGGGGCCCTTCCCCTGGTGTCCCTGCACCGTGGGGCCCTTCCCTGGTGTCCCTGCACGGTCGGGCCCTACCCGTGGTGTCCCTCCGCCGTGGGGCCCTTCCCCTGATGTCCCCACGCTGTGGGGCCCTTCCCCTGGTGTCCCCATGTCGTGGGGCCCTTCCCCTGGTGTCCCTGCACCTGGGGCCCTTCCCCTGGTGTCCCTGTGCCATGGGACAGTTCCCAGGAGTAATTGGTAAATTTGCTGGAACTCACTGGGACAGGCAGGTAGTAAACCACATGGACTGGTTTCTGTATCACTTCCAGGGCATGGTTCAATGGTTGGATAGAAAGAGGTCACTGGCTTGTTGCAAACTCGAGTTCGCCTTCGGACCGGAATCAATTCGGCTCCTTCCTCTTGGCAGCTATGACTACACGAGGTCCAATTTCCCCAGGGTGACCAGGATACATCAGCTGTAAAATACAAGGACGGGTTAGAGCAACTCAATGAATAAACAACAGCAGAATCTACAGCGAAACTCTCCACAACATCTGCACAGTTGAGCTCAGAGCTTATCAGAGCTGGATGTGACAGAGACAAAACACAGAGCCCAACCTTTATACAAAACACAATCTCCAATGACACCATCATAGTGGGTCGGATCTCAAACAATGAGGAGACGGAATACAGGAATGAGATAGAGAATCTGGTGAACTGGTGCAGCAACAATAATCTCTCCCTCAATGTCAGTAAAACAAAGGAGATTGTCATCAACTTCAGGAAACGTAAAGGAGAACATGCCCCTGTCTACATCAACGGGGACGAAGTGGAAATGGTCGAGAGCTTCAAGTTTTTAGCTGTCCAACAACCTGTCCTGGTCCCTCCATGCTGACACTATCATTAAGAAAACCCACCAATGCCTCTACTTTCTCAGGAGGTGAAGGAAATTTGGCATGTCAGCTACGACTCTCACCAACATTTACAGATGCACCATAGAAAGCATTCTTTCTGGTTGTATCACAGCTTGGTATGGCTCTTGCTCTGCCCAAGACCACAAGGAACTACAAAAGGGTCATGAACGAAGCCCAGTCCATCACGCAAACCAGCCTCCCATCCATTGACTCTGTCTACACTTCCCGCTGTCTTGGAAAAGCAGCCGGCAGAATTAAGGACCCCATGCACTCCAGACATTCTCTCTTCCACCTTCTCCCATCAGGAAAAAGATACAAAGGTCTGAGGTCACGCACCAACAATCTGCAACATCTGTACCAAACGCAATCTCCAACATCTGTACAAAATACAATCTCCAACATCTGTACCAAACACAATCTCCAACATCTGTACAAAATACAATCTCCAACATCTGTACCTAACACAATCTCCAACATCTGTACAAAATATAATCTCCAACATCTGTACAAAATACAATCTCCAACATCTGTACCAAACCCAATCTCCAACATCTGTACAAAATACAATCTCCAACATCTGTACAAAATACAATCTCCAACATCTGTACCAAACCCAATCTCCAACATCTGTACAAAATACAATCTCCAACATCTGTACAAAACCCAATCTCCAACATCTGTACCAAACACAATCTCCAACATCTGTACCAAACACAATCTCCAACATCTGTACCTAACACAATCTCCAACATCTGTACAAAATACAATCTCCAACATCTGTACCAAACACAATCTCCAACATCTGTACAAAATACAATCTCCAACATCTGTACCAAACACAATCTCCAACATCTGTACAAAATACAATCTCCAACATCTGTACCTAACACAATCTCCAACATCTGTACCAAACACAATCTCCAACATCTGTACAAAATACAATCTCCAACATCTGTACAAAATACAATCCCCAACATCTGTACCAAACCCAATCTCCAACATCTGTACAAAACCCAATCTCCAACATCTGTACCAAACACAATCTCCAACATCTGTACAAAATACAATCTCCAACATCTGTACCAAACACAATCTCCAACATCTGTACAAAATACAATCTCCAACATCTGTACCAAACCCAATCTCCAACATCTGTACAAAACCCAATCTCCAACATCTGTACCAAACCCAATCTCCAACATCTGTACAAAACCCAATCTCCAACATCTGTACCAAATACAATCTCCAACATCTGTACAAAACACAATCTCCAACATCTGTGCAAAATGCAATCTCCAACATCTGTACAAAACCCGATCTCCAACATCTGTACCAAACACAATCTCCAACATCTGTAAAAAATACAATCTCCAACATCTGTATCAAACCCAATCTCCAACATCTGTAACAAACAGCATCTTCAACATCTGTACAAAATACAATCTCCAACATCTGTAACAAACAGCATCTTCTACATCTGTACAAAACAGCCCAATGTCTGTGCAATATGCAGACAGAGCCAAACACAAAATGCAGACAAATCCCAGGCAAGTGAGAGTGACCGATGGATAGACGGAGGCAGAGAGAGAGGTCGGGGGGGGGGGGGGGGTGGCGGAGGGAGATTCAGAGAGAACGAGATAGGGCGAGAAGAGAGAGCGACAGAGAGAAGGGAGGGTGATGAAGATTCAAACTCACTGGGGCAGATCTGTTTGGTATCACACCATTGAAACTCCAGCTCAGGTCCGTAACATTGGCCCCCACACGAAGGGAGAGGGTCTGAGCAGCTGCGATTTCGTGCCTTCTGACCAATGGCACATGTGGCTGAACAGTGGGTCCAGTGAGACCACGAACTCCACCCACCATCAACTAGAACACAGAACAGAGAGAAGATCACTTTGGAACACGGACCCACACGACAGGACAAAACATGGCCCTGCCCACCATCCAGGAAAGGAGGCACCAACTGATAGCCCAAAAACACAGCCCCAATCGGTAGCCGAGAAACACAGCCCCAACCGGTATCCCAAAAACACAGCCCTGACCGGTATCCCAGAAACACAGCCCCGACCGGTATCCCAGAAACACAGCCCCGACCGGTATCCCAGAAACACAGCCCTGACCGATAGCCCAGAAACAGAGCCCCGAACGGTAACCCAGAAACACAGCCCTGACCGATAGCCCAGAAACACAGCCCCGACCGGTATCCCAAAAACACAGCTCCGACTGATAGCCCAGAAACACAGCCCCAATCAGTAGCCGAGAAACACAGCCCCGACCGGTATCCCAGAAACACAGCCCCGACTGATAGCCCAGAAACACAGCCCTGACCAATAGCCCAGAAACACAGCCCCGACTGATAGCCCAGAAACACAGCCCTGACCAATAGCCCAGAAACACAGCCCTGACCGATAGCCCACAAACACAGCCCTGACCGATAGCCCAGAAACAAAGCCCTGAACATTAGCCCAGTAACACAGCCCTGACCGATAGCCCAGAAACACAGCCCTGACCGATAGCCCAGAAACACAGCCCCGAACGATAGCCCAGAAACACAGTCCCGACCGGTATCCCAAAAACACAGCCCCGACTGATAGCCCAGAAACACACCCCCAATCAGTAGCCGAGAAACACAGCCCCGACCGGTATCCCAGAAACACAGCCCCAACTGATAGCCCAGAAACACAGCCCCAACCGATAGCCCAGAAACACAGCCCTGACCAATAGCCCAGAAACACAGCCCTGACCGATAGCCCAGAAACACAGCCCCGAACGAAAGCCCAGAAACACAGCCCCGAACGGCAACCCAGAAACACAGCCCTGACCAATAGCCCAGAAACACAGCCCTGACCAATAGCCCAGAAACACAGCCCCGACCGATAGCCCAGAAACACAGCCCTGAACGATAGCCCAGAAACACAGCCCTGACCGATAGTCCAGAAACATAGCTCTGACCGATAGCCCAGAAACACAGCCCCGAACGATAGCCCAGAAACACAGTCCTGACCGGTATTCCAAAAACACAGCCCCGACTGATAGCCCAGAAACACAGCCCCAATCAGTAGCCGAGAAACACAGCCCCGACCCGTATCCCAGAAACACAGCCCCAACTGATAGCCCAGCGACACAGCCCTGACCGATAGCCCAGAAACACAGCCCCGACTGATAGCCCAGAAACACAGCCCTGACCGATAGCCCAGAAACACAGCCCTGACCGATAGCCCAGAAACACAGCCCCGAACGATAGCCCAGAAACACAGTCCCGACCGGTATCCCAAAAACACAGCTCCGACTGATAGCCCAGAAACACAGCCCCAATCAGTAGCCGAGAAACACAGCCCCGACCGGTATCCCAGAAACACAGCCCTGGCTGATAGCCCAGAAACACAGCCCTGCCGATAGCCCAGAAACACAGCCCCGAACAAAAGCCCAGAAACACAGCCCCGAACGGTAACCCAGAAACACAACCCTGACCAATAGCCCAGAAACACAGCTCCGACCAATAGCCCAGAAACACAGCCCCGAACGATAGCCCAGAAACACAGTCCCGACCGGTATCCCAAAAACACAGCTCCGACTGATAGCCCAGAAACACAACCCCGAACAAAAGCCCAGAAACACAGCCCCGAACGGTAACCCAGAAACACAGCCCTGACCAATAGCCCAGAAACACAGCTCCGACCAATAGCCCAGAAACACAGCCCCGAACGATAGCCCAGAAACACAGCCCTGACCAATAGCCCAGAAACACAGCCCTGACCAATAGTCCAGAAACACAGCCCCGACCGATAGCCCAGAAACACAGCCCTGAACGATAGCCCAGAAACACAGCCCTGACCGATAGCCCAGAAACATAGCTCTGACCGATAGCCCAGGAACACAGCCCCGAACGATAGCCCAGAAACACAGTCCTGACCGGTATTCCAAAAACACAGCCCCGACTGATAGCCCAGAAACACAGCCCCAATCAGTAGCCGAGAAACACAGCCCCAACCGGTATCCCAGAAACACAGCCCTGGCTGATAGCCCAGAAACACAGCCCTGCCGATAGCCCAGAAACACAGCCCCGAACGGTAACCCAGAAACACAACCCTGACCAATAGCCCAGAAACACAGCTCCGACCAATAGCCCAGAAACACAGCCCCGAACGATAGCCCAGAAACACAGTCCCGACCGGTATCCCAAAAACACAGCTCCGACTGATAGCCCAGAAACACAACCCCGAACAAAAGCCCAGAAACACAGCCCCGAACGGTAACCCAGAAACACAGCCCTGACCAATAGCCCAGAAACACAGCTCCGACCAATAGCCCAGAAACACAGCCCCGAACGATAGCCCAGAAACACAGTCCCGACCCGTATCCCAAAAACACAGCTCCGACTGATAACCCAGAAACACAGCCCCAATCAGTAGCCGAGAAACACAGCCCCGACCGGTATCCCAGAAACACAGCCCCAACCGATAGCCCAGAAACACAGTCCCGACTGATAGCCCAGAAATACAGCCCTGACCGATAGCCCAGAAACACAGCCCTGAACGGTAACCCAGAAACTCACCCCCGACTGATAGCCCAGAAACACAGCCCTGACCGATAGCCCAGAAACACAGCCCTGACCGATAGCCCAGAAACACAGCCCCGAATGATAGCCCAGAAACACAGCCCCAACCGGTAGCCCAGAAACACAGCCCCGACCGATAGCCCAGAAACACAGCCCTGACCGATAGCCCAGAAACACAGCCCCATTCAATTGGTCACCTCGAGTTCTGTGGGCACTCACCAACCCACTGACACTGTGTCTCTAACCCTTGTACTCTAGCCTGGGTTAACCTGGCCCCGGTTACTCACCCGCACAACATTCGTAGTCAATGCAGGATCTTGTCTGCAGTTTTTCATTACCAGCGCATTGGCCCCTCCCGAAGCAAGCTCGCCACCGCTGCTGTACGCCATTGCGGCAAGTCGTCGTACACGCTGACCACTTGGTCCACTCTGTCCACTGTGTATTTGGTCTAGGCGGTAACAGAACCCATTCTCAATAATGTGATACCATACGGAGAATCACAAATACCATTCACAATCAGAAAAATCCCAAGGAATCTCCTCCATTTAACGGAACAGAGAATTGCATGCAGAACCTGGAAAAGTGCAGCAGTTAAAATCAATCAGTGGGATGGTGATTGGAAATGGCAAATGGGCAGGAAACAGAGAGTGGAGGTAAGGGGTTCTTTTTCAGGTTGGCGACCTGTGACCAGTGGGGTTCCACAGGGATCAGTGCTGGGACTGCAACTGTTCACAATATATCTTAATGACTTGGAAGAAGGAAGTACTGTAGCCAAATTTGCAGATGACACAAAAATAGGTGGAAAGGCAAGTTGCAAGAGGGATGCAAACATTTTACAAAGAGGTATTTCTTTCGACACCAATCAAGTAAACGAACTCAAATTAACTTAGGGACAAAGTAAAAGGGGCGGCTCCCCAAAAGGAAGGGGGGAACAGCCCGAACCAAAATCAAAGTCGAAAGGAAACTTAAAACGTCAAACCAAAAGGTGATTATCGGGGTCGATAATACACCCCAGCCCCTGCGGCGCCCAGCGGTCGCGGAAGGCGTCAACCGCGCCCGTGGACACCGCAAGAGGTATTGATGTTAGGAATGGGTTAACAGGCCTTCCAATTAAGTCCTAATTTGATGTCAATTATTCAATAGAAGCCACTGATATATAAAGGGGCTATAGGGAGCACTGCATTTTGAAGGAGAATTGTGTGTGGAGTGTATGAAGAAGCTGAACTTGTGTCTCCCTAACTGAACTACAACTGAGAGGCTCAAACAATTGCTAGGTTAAGTGGGCAAAAATCTGACAAATGGAGTATAATGTGGGAGAATGTGAAGTTGTTTGTTCTGGAAGGGAGAACAAAAGAACAGCGTATTCAAATGGAGAAAAGCTGCAACACAAAGGGACTTGGGGGTACTTGTGCATGAAACACAAGACTAGCGTGCAGGTACAGCAGGTAATCAGGAAGGGTAATGGAATGTTGGCCCTTATTTCAAAGGGGTTGGAATGTGAGAGTGGGGAAGTCTTGCTGCAACTGGACAAGCTACTGCTGAGACCACATCTGGATACTGTGAGCAGTTTTGGTCTCCCTACATAAGGCAAGATATTATTTTGTTGGAGAAGGTTCACAAGTGTGATGATACTGCTAATATATTTTCTGTTTAAGAGGCAGTGTTTTGTTACAAGTAGTCTGGCAGGAATTCAGCAGATGCTGAGAAAGCGGGATAATTATTTTGGCCATGTAAGTGTTTATTGAGCAGAAGGTTGTCTTTTGGTCAACATAATGGAAGGTGAGTTTGATAGATGGACAGAGTCATGTGATATTAGCTTCATGGGAGGAGTGAGGCTTGTAGCAGAAAAAACAAGTTTCATTTTGAAAAGAGGCACTCTCTTCCTCTTTCCCTGAAAGCTCCAGGTCTCTAACCCAAATCAGAGCAAGTATATCTGTTTTACTAACTCTAGTTAGAGTGGAATTTAAGTCTAAGCAATATTGCTTCATTGGAACTGGAATACTGATCAATTAGAAGTTAAGAGTAGTTGCTTTTCATGTCTAATGTTCCAAGATTCTATAGACTCTCAAACATTTCCTACAGATTGAAGGATAGCTAATGCAACCCAACTATTAAAAAAGGAAGGTAGTGTGAATACAGGGAATTATAGACAGTAAGCCTGATGTTGGCCTCTTTTAGCCAAATAAACAAACTCAAATTAAATCAGGACAAAGTAAAAGGGGCAGCTCCCCAAAAGGAGGGGGAACAGGCCGAACAAAAATCAAAGTACAAAGGAAACTTAAAAACATTAAATGAGAATGTGATTATCAGGGTCAATAATGCACCCCAACCCCTGCGGTGCCCAGCGGGCACGGAAGGTGTCAACCGTGCCTGTGGACACCGCATGCTCCCTCTCCAGGGACACCTGGCCGTGAACGTAGCCGCGGTAGAGGGGAAGACAGTCAGGATGGACGGCCCCCTCGATCGCCCGCTGCCTGGACCTGTAAATGGCACATTTCGCCAGGCCCAGGAGCAGGTTCACAAGGAGGTCGCCATCCCGACCCTCCCCTCTCCGCACCGGGTGTCCGTAGATCAGGAGCGTGGGACTGAAGTGCAAACAAAACATCAATAAAAGGTTCTTTAGGAAAACAAAAAGGGAGTGCAGCCTAAGACACAAAACATAGACATGATCCACCGTCTCCGCAAGGCCGCAGAAGGGGCACTCTTCGGAGCCCGTGAACCAGTGAATCCTACGGTTGTGCGGCACTGCTGCATGTATCACCCTCCACCCCAGGTCCCTGATGTAATTGCGGGAGATCCCTCCGTAGAGGGACCTCCACCAGGGACCTCCGGCAGCAACAAGGCCCGCCAAGGTGTATCCGGGCGACAGGCGAGGACGCGGTAATGGAAGGTGTGCAGCAGCAGCCCGCACAGGAAACGCCTCCGCGCGGTAGAAAACGGCACGGAGGACATTTCCGCGAGGTGGCTCATGCTGTGGGGCACCTCACCCGAGGAGGGGGGTTGAGGCTTTGGGAAGCCTGATGCTGGCAGTAGGGAAAATTCCAGAATCTATTAACAAAGATTTTGCAGCAGAGCACTTGGAAAACATTGGTAGAATCACAGTCAGTGTGGATTTACAAAAGGGAAATGATGGACAAAATACTGGAATTCTGAGGATGCAACTAATAGAGTTGATGAGGGGGAGCCAGTGGATGTGATTTACTTGGACTTTCAGAAGACTTTTGACAAAATCCCACATATCAGCCTAATGTGTAAAATTAAAGCACGTGGGATTGGGGCTGGTGTATTGAGATGGTAGAAAACTGTTGACAAGGTGGAAAACCGAAGTAATTAATGAGTCTTTTTCCAAATGGCAGGCAGTGACTAGTGGGGTACCATGGATCAGTGCTGGGACCCCAGCTATTCCCTAGATATATTGATTTTAGATGAGGGAACTAAATGTAATATCTCTACGTTTGCAGATGAGACAAAGCTGGATGGGAGGATGAGTTAAGGAGGATGCAGACATCCTTGGGTGGCACGGTAGCACAGTGGTTAGCACTGCTGCTTCACAGCTCCAGGGACCTGGGTTCGAATCCCGGATCAGGTCGCTGTCTGTGTGGAATTTGCACATTCTCCCTGTGTCTGCATGGGTTTGCTCTGGTTTCCTCCCACAGTCCAAAGATGTGCGGGCTAGGTTGATTGGCCATTCTAAATTGCCCCTTGGTGTCCCGGGATGCATAGGTTAGTGGGTAAATATGTAGGGATATGGGGGTAGGGCCTGGGTGGGATTGTGGTTGGTGCAGACTCGATGGGCCGAATGGCCTCTTTCTGCACTGTAGGATTCTATGATTCAATGTGGTTTGGACAAGCTGTGAATCAGCAAATACATAGCAGATGCAGTATAATTTGGATAAATGTGAGGTTATCCACTTTGGTGGCAGATTATTATCTGAATGGTCATAAATTAGAAGGGGGGGGGGAATGTGCAGTGGGACCTGGGTGTCCTTGTGCACTAGTCACTGAAGGTAAGCATACAGGTGCAGCAGGCAGTAAAAAAGGCAAATGATATGTTGGCCTTCATAGCGAGAGGATTCGAGTACAGGAGCAGGGATGTCTTGCTGCAATTATACAGGGCACTGATGAGGCCACAGCTGGAGTGTTGTGTACAGTTTTGTTCTCCTTGCCTGAGGAAGGATGTTCTTGCTCGAGAGGGTGCAGAGGTTTACCAGACCAATTCCTGGGATGTCCGGACTGAGATTGAGTTGGTTAGGATTGCGTTCACTAATTAAGAACAAGGGGGAGAATCTCAAACATATAAAATTCTAACAGGACTACACAGGGTAGATGTAGAAGGGATCTTCCTGATGGTGGGGGTGTCCAGATGATCATTTCAAATGATGGTATATTTTCAGCAAACAGTCTCATTTCACATTGTTGTCCTTTTCTTTGATCTGCAGTAGTACGATACTTCTGCTCCTCAATCTGCATCTTGAGAACACACCTGACTGTTGATTCCTCCACATTTTTCTTGCAATAGATGATGAGCAGTTTTTGACAATATTGTGGTTTATTTTCAGGTAAATTCAACCACTCGGGAACAGGTTCCAAAAGCAGTCAACTTGCTTTGTATCTATCCCTATACCTGCTCACACTCCATATTCACATTATTGTCCTCTGATTCTCCTTCCCCACCTTTACATAACTGATCAAGACTTTTGTCTATTGCATCTCAGACTGAGCAAATATCAACTTCTCCTTCCTAACGTGTGCCAACTTGAGAGGATTAAGTCTGTACAGATATTGCTCACAACATTTTCTGCAACGACCTCATTCACAATTATTTCAGTACTTCACAGCTTATTCCCACATATCTCTCCATGTGATTTTTGATAACTCTTTCAGGTCATTTTGAGTTTCCTCCGGAGGGCGACTCAATCATTTATCCCAATTTCTGATTATGTGCTCATTGTCCGATCTAATTTAAGGAATGAAAAATTCAAAATTACCTGGATTTGGTTCTTCGCTCTGAGTTGTAACCACTAACACGTCCTCCTTCTGCTTTCCTTCTCGAGCAAAATACCGTTTGAGCTTATTCACATGACAGAGTTTTCCTTTCACCTGGTGTTCTTATTAAATGATGTACCTCACTCAATTTCTTTTCAAATTGATCAGGCCCACTAAACTTTGTTTTTAAAGGTTCACCTACCGCTGGTAGTAATACTAAAACTTTATCCCCATTTGTAAAACTATGAATTTTTGATTTCTAATCCGCTTCCAGTTTCATCACATGCTGTATAATTTTAAATGCTGTCTAACCAGCTCACCAGCCTTATTCAATCTTTCCCCAGAATCTCTCTCTCAGTCCAATAACGTGGTCTCAGAATGCTGACTCACCAATTTCTTGTTAATCAATTTGTGGTCCTCTTAACTCATGACCAAAAATCAATTCAAATGGACTGAAATTTGTTGTCTCATTAGACGCATCCCAGGAAGTACAAATGGAATTCCTTTATCCCAATCCTCTGGATAATCTTGACAATAAACCCTCAACAATATCTTTAAAGTTTGATATCGCAGCTCTGACGCTCCCTGAGATTCTGGATGGTACGCAGTTGATTTAAATTGTTTTATTCCTAAGCTATCCATAACCTCCTTGAATAAGTTTGGTGTAAAATTTGATCCTTGATCTGATTGTATTTCTGTGGGTAGTCCATATCTAGTAAAAGCTTTAACTGACTCCTCTATAATCCTTTTAGCTGTAAGACTGTGTATTGGAATGGTCTCTGGAAACCTAGTAGACACATCCATTATAGTCAATAGATATTGATTCCCACTTTTTGTTTTAGGGTGGGGTCCTATGCAATCAATTAAGACCCTTGTAAAATGTTCCTCAAATGCTATGGTATTAGGGTGCTGGTTTTATCATCGTTTGAGGTTTCCTATGGCTTGGCATATGTGACATGACTGACAAAATTTAACTACATCTTTATGCCGTCCAGGCCAATAAAAATGCTTTTGTATTTTAGCTCGAGTTTTCATTACTCCCACATGACCTCCTACTGGTACCTTGTGTTACGTGCAACGCCTCCTTTCTATAACCCATCGGTAAGACAACTTGATGAACTTCTGTCCATTTTTCATCCACCTGTCTATATAAAGGTCTCCATTTCCTCACTAACACATAAAACATTCTGGTATATACACAGATTCTTCGTCCGTGAATGCTTTCTGATACAACTGCTTTATCTCCATATCTCTCTGTTGTAATTCTGCTAACTTTCCTGA
This sequence comes from Mustelus asterias, assembly GCF_964213995.1. NCBI lineage: Eukaryota > Metazoa > Chordata > Chondrichthyes > Carcharhiniformes > Triakidae > Mustelus > Mustelus asterias. The sequence continues at coordinate 840,077 of NC_135817.1, read as the reverse complement.
ACTAAGAATATATACTTCACCCTCCATCTGTCCTTGTCCTTTCTAAACCACCTGTGGTCGGAGAGCCAACTGCAACAATGATGGCAATATTAGCTATAAGAATGAGGGGGGATCTTCTAGAGACTTATAAATTTCTAACAGAGTAGATGCAGGGAGGATATTCCCAATGATGGGGGGAGTCCGGAACCAGGGGTCACAGTCTGAGGATTCAGGGTAGACCATTTAGGACGGAGGTGAGGAGACATTTCTTCACCCAAAGAGTGGTGAGCCTGTGGAATTCATTACCACAGGAAGTAGTTGATGCCAAAACATTGAATGTATTCAAGAGGTGGTTGGATATAGCACTTGGGGCGAATGGGGTCAAAGGTTATGGGAAGAAAGCAGGATTAAGCTACTGAGTTAGATGATCAGCCATGATCGTGATGAATGGCAGAGCAGGCTCAAAAGGCCAAATGGCCTCCTCCTGCTCCGATCTTCTATGTAAGAGCAATTGTGACAATGAGATTCAAGCATGTTGGGATTTTTGGTGAAGTCATAATCAGAAAGTTGCTGCAAGCTGTGACCTGGCCTATGGACTGTGACCTGACGCTTCCTGTGCTGACCAAATATGGGAGAGTATTTGGAAAGGTCAGATTCTGTGGTGCCGAGATTTCCTGTCACTCCCATACATGGGTTAAGGCCATGTGACCACGCCATTTAAACTAAGCATTATGGAGTTGTTTGTGAGTAACTCCATTGTGACTGAAAAATGTGATCAGTTTCCAGATATACCATTGGCTGAGTGCTAGGGAACATTCTGGAAGATTAGGGCAACTTGAGGATAAGGACATACGTTTCAGCCCTTTATCTGTGTCGAAGTTCAGGCCACCAACAAACAATTTTCCTCCTTCAATCATGGTGGCGGGATTGCTGCGCGCTTGTGTGTGAAGCTCTTGGAGCTGGCCTAACTGGTGGAGCCGGTGGTCCTGGTAGTCTCGGGGACCGTGTATATGGTGGTGGGGGTCTCCTACAATCTTGGGTGAAGTGTCCTGGCTGCCCGCAATTAAAACGTGTCCCTCTATCTCTCTCCGAGGCTGCTGTGTAAGATGGAGCTGTACCTCTCTGGTGTTGGTGATCCCCTCTACCCTCGTTTCTCCATACTGGACCCTGGCTAGCCCTCACCAGAAGCATTCTCGCCTCCCTTTCTGACCATGACATTGGGGCTCCCTGAACTTCCTGTTCCCAGACTCGAGCTAACCGTCGGAGAACCCATGCTTCATTGTGTGTGGTCTCTGCAGGGTCAAAATTATGATGTGGAGATGCCGACGTTGGACTGGGGTGAACACAGTAAGAAGTCTCACAACACCAGGTTAAAGTCCAACAGGTTTATTTGGTAGCAAATACCATAAGCTTTCGGAGCACTGCTCCTTCGTCAGATCGAAGGAGCAGTGCTCCGAAAGCTTATGGTATTTGCTACCAAATAAACCTGTTGGACTTTAACCTGGTGTTGTGAGACTTCTTACTGGGGTCAAAATTAGCGCAGGTTTTCTTGCCTTTCTCTGTGGTGTGTGAGACTAATGTCCGAGCCCATTTGGATGAATCAGCCTCATTTAATCTAGCCCGATCCAATTCCCCATATACTCCCGTGAAGTGAATCCACAAACGACCGGCAAAGGCAGTCGGATGTTCCCCTTTCCTCTGTCTACATTTATTTAACCCATCCACAGGATCCCCTTTATTAAACTCTACCGCGGGCAATATCGCTTCCTTCATTTCGCTTAAGGTTCCTTCCCCGACATTTTGAGGGGCTGGCAGGGCAGACCGTACAGACTTGCTTAAGCACATGACTATCAGTTTCACTTCTTCCCTTTCATCTTAGCCCATGCATTATCTTCTGCTGCCCAACATCCTCAAAGAAACTGTGTGGGTCAGCCGATGGCCCAAAGGTTGTGATTTTATTTGCAATCTCGGCCAATTGTGCCACCGTAAACGGGGTCGTGTATGTAACAGCTGGGCCCTGAGACTCTCCTACCCGACGTTCAGTCGTCACTGGGTGCATCGGTGCTGGGGGTGAATCTGGGGGCGCGGTGGGTGTGACTTCCCCTGGGAAAGATGGTGGTGGACCCCAATCCTCGGTTCGCGTAACGTAAAGTTTAACATTCTCCTTTAACTCTCCCCAATCCGCATCCTCTCTCTCCTCTTCCTCCACTGTCCCGAAGGTTCACATAAATCCGTTTTGAACTGATAGGGATTCCAGCCGTGACATTTCTCGCTGGCGTTTGGAGTGGTCAGCGGTTGTCTGTCTCGGTTCTATACTGGCTTGGCGTAGTGCTTTAATTGCCGCCTGCAGATCAGTGCACTTAGCTTCCAATTGTGGTACCGCCCGCTCGGTTTCACCTTTGGCCAAGACAGCGCGCTGGGCGTCTTGGTAGGCTCTCTCATACTGGGTTTGAAAATTGCCCAGATATAATAAATTTGCCTGGTTGGTTCTCCTTAATTCATCTACCTCTGTCCTTTTCGGCTCTGATCTGCTCTATCCTCTCCTGCTGCTGTTCCTTTAGTTTCTTAATCTCCTCCTCCTTTTCCTCCTGTGCTCGCTTCGATTCCTCCAGTTCCTTACGAACTGTGTTTAATTCCTGTTCTGTTCCAAGCAGCTCACAATGGCAGTCGCTTTCTCACATTTGTCTGCCTGTTTTCCCTGAACTTTCCACAGATCGTCCCAATACTTCTGCCCTAGGGATCCCAGTCCCGTCTCAGTATTGGCGCAAGATTCTGCCCATAGGGGCCACCCTTTCTTCTTAATACATCCCCTGATTTTTGTTTCCCATATGGGACACTTCTCTGTCTCTGTGCTGTTTCCTGCCATTCTATATTCAATGACAAGTGGTAGGGAGTTGATCGGACTGCGGGTACGGCTTTGGGCTGTGTTCCGGTCCTAATCCCTCCAGATTCTAATGTAAACCTATGGAGTTTACCCTGTCCTCCTTGTCACTGCTCCTGGTCAGACGAGCAGTCCCTGGAAAAGGTTTTCTCCAAGTACGGGCAGATCTCTGAGGTGAAAGCGATTAAAGACACCATGGCGTCCCGCGGTTTCAGCTTCATCACTTTCAAAAACCCAGAGGACGCCAGGGACGCACTGCAGGCGATGAATGGAAAATCCCTCGATGGGCGCCCGATCCGGGTGGGTCATGCCAAGAGTAGGTCTGGAGGCGGTCGCGGGTATGGTCAAGGCAGCTATAGAGGTGGCTCCGATAACAGTGGCTGCAGGAGAGAAGCAGGAGGTGGCTATTGGGATAGTAGCAGAAGGGGAAGCTATAGTGGTGGAGGTCGGTTTGATACATAGAACATAGAACAGTGCAGCACAGAACAGGCCCTTCGGCCCTCGATGTTGTGCCGAGCTTTGTCCGAAACCAAGATCAAGCTATCCCACTCCCTATCATCCTGGTGTGCTCCAAGTGCCTATCCAATAACCGCTTGAAAGTTCCTAAAGTGTCTGACTTCACTATCACTGCAGGCAGTCTATTCCACACACCAACCACTCTCTGAGTAAAGAACCTACCTCAGACATCCTTCCTATATCTCCCACCATGAACCTTATAGTTATGCCCCCTTGTAATAGCTCCATCCACCCGAGGAAATAGTCTCTGAACATCCACTCTATCTATCCCCCTCATCGTCTTCTAAACCTCTATTAAGTCGTCTCTCATCCTCCTCCGCTCTAAAGAGAAAAGCCCTAGCTCCCTCAACCTTTCATCATAAGACCTACCCTCCAAACCAGGCAGCATCCTGATATGAAGAGATGAGGTTTGGAGAGAGGGGGGAATATTTGTTATGGAGTGGAGGGGTAGGGGCGGTGTCTTTCACTGGAGTGAATCACTACAGTCCATGTGTGCAGGTACACCCACAGTGCTGCAGGAGACCGGGATAGCTATTCAGGTGGATACAAATGCCAAGGTGGATACTGCTTCGGTGGTGGTGGTGGTTATGGAGGCCGCTTATACAGGGACTATGACTGATCAAAGCAACAAAAGCATTTCTGCCAGATTCAGGATCAACCTCCCACCTTGTTCCTAAAATGGCTCCTGGAACGCAGAAAGCACTATCTGATGAAATTTGATTTGCCTTTATGTTAAAATGCTAGAAAACCATTTTCACCATGATTAATCTTGTTGTCCAGTTGTTGACTCGGTGAACTCGTTATGAGAATTGAACATTTCATTTTTAAAAAATAAGCCGTGTGACTTTTAATGAATTTAAATGTCTTCGTTTGGAAAATTGGCATGGAACGTCTGTTGAGGGATTGAGACTGTAAGTTGAATATTGCCAGCATTGTACCCAGTTACTTTTGAGTCATTTTCCTTGCCACCGAAAAGTAATGAAAGATCTCCCGACACAGCAGCCTTTTCATGTAACTTAATGCAAGACTCTTTGAGAGCAAACTGATGGTCTTTTGTTTTAAAACTCATTTCTTGAAAACTGTGTACTGATTTTAAAAAATCAAATGTCATTTGTTGCACTTTCATGGTCCCTTGAACAGAACGTTGCCACTTGGGAGTCAAATCTTTTGCCAGTGGATTATCTGAATATAATTCAGCTTCAGAAATAAGAAACGGGGGAGGGCATGGACAGTTTAAATACATGTATACACACATCAAATATTAGACGCGATAACAACAGAAATTGCATTGATCTCCTCAGGACAACGACAAAGATGCAACCTAGGATCCACCTCATCGGACTCATCATCAGGGTGAGCGCGCAGGACACCCCGAGCAAGGTGAACTTTTCATATCCCAGCTATTTGTGGTTTGACACAACGACCAGACATGGGGTCTGCCCTCGAATCACGGTCCCCTCTAATTCATTAGCAGAATGTTGAGAGAGAACCCACCGGATTGCACTTTGCACTAATGGACAGTTGAAAATCTTAATATCGGAACGTACCCTGGACTCGCGAATACTTATTGTAATGTTTTTTTGAATGTTTGGCTGTTTGTAATTGGCTTATTATAATGATTTTGTTTTAGAATGTGTGGTTATTTGTAATTCATGGTTAACGGCAGGATGTTTGCTGTCTGTAGCTTCTGGAATGTCAATATGTTGTAGGGATGTATCATTACTGTACATGCCAATACCTGGGCCTTGCTTGACTGAGTGACTGGGGAATTCCTGATAGATACCGGTCCTGAGTTTGTGATCCATCACGCTTCGTGTTCAGGATCAAAGGGGGGACTGTGGCCAAACGGGCCACCTAAAATGGCGATTTGTAAAGCACTCTGGGACAATTGGACAAGGACTAAAACGACAGACTGCAGCCTAAAAGACAGAGACAAACAGGCTGCAACACAGACTGAATACACAGGAAATAGGCCATCCCAAAGACAATGGACACTCTCTGGTCCAAACAGACTTGCTTACCAGACAAAGGGGAGCCTTCACCCCTTATTTGGGAGGGAGGTATGTGCCCACATGCCTCCAGCACCTACAGGCATGGCCGTTAGGTACACAGTAAGAAGTTTAACAACACCAGGTTAAAGTCCAACAGGTTTATTTGGTAGCAAAAGCCACACAAGCTTTCGGAGCCCCAAGCCCCTTCTTCAGGTGAGACAAAAGGGGCTTGGGGCTCCGAAAGCTTGTGTGGCTTTTGCTACCAAATAAACCTGCTGGACTTTAACCTGGTGTTGTTAAACTTCTTACTGTGTTTACCCCAGTCCAACGCCGGCATCTCCACATCGTTAGGTACACACCCAGAGATCGATGTGGCAGTACCTGATTGGACTCATATCGATCAGGGTGATCAAGCCCTGATCGATTGGTCGACAAGAATCAAGAGACCACCCAAAAAGGACACGAAACCAAGGAGGGATAAAAGATGCTGCACAATAGAAGCTCGCTCTCTCTCTCTGACCTCGCGAACGAGCTACAACAATGGTGACCGTCGCCAGCAACAACCAGCATGAGGAGAGCCACCACATCCAAGAAGGAAGGAAGACCAGAGCCAGAGTGCCAGTGCAGACCAAAGGACCAGACTACGCAGAGGACTAGAGACCAGCGCACAGATAACGGCCAATATCTGCCTGGGTACTTGCCAGTCACGCAAAATTAAGTCCAGGTTTAATATTGGACTTGAACTTCAGTATTTTCTGTAAGATAACTTATTGTTGGTTGGGTGGGTGATTATTGATTGTGTGTTTAAATAAATATTGTTGTACTAACAGACAAAGGGGAGTCTATTCGCAGTTCTTTGTCCACTGTATAAGGGTTAAAACAGACTGTGCGGCAGGCACAACAACAGTCAATTGATGGGAGACTGGTTTGAGTGATGGACTGGGCTACGTTCATGACCCTTTGTAGTTTCTTGCGATCTTGGTCAGAGCAGGGGAGCCATACCAAAGCTATCTGGTTGTATCTAGTGATACACCATAGAAAGCATTCTTTCTGGTTGTAACTGTAAAGGTTGGTGAGAATCGTAGCGGACATGCTGAAGTTCCTTAGCCTCCTGAGAAAGTAGAGGTGTTGGTGGGGCTTTTTTAACTATAGTGTCAGAGTGGATGGACCAAGATAGGTTGTTGGTGACCTGGACACCTAAAAACATGAAGCTCTCGACCATTTCCACTTCATCCACGTTGATGTAGACAGGGGCATGTTCTCCTTTACGTTTCCTGAAGTCGATGACAATCTCCTTCATTTTGTTGACATTGAGGGAGAGATTATTGTTGCCGCACCAGTTCACCAGATTCTCTATCTCATTCCTGTACTCTGTCTCGTCATTGTTTGAGATCCGACCCACAACGGTGGTGTCGTCAGCAAACTTGAAAATCAAGTTGGAGGGGAATTTGGAGGGGTTATTCATGGCTGTATGATGTTATTCTGGTATCTCCTCACGATGAAATATTTGGAAGTATGATTATGCTGTGACGTACCAGATATTGACATATATTATTAAAATGAAAAATCATCAATAAAAATATATTTTAAAAAACCCTCCCAGGACAGGTACAACCCGGGATTGGGAGAAAGAGTTTGTGTGTGTGACTCACCTGCAGGAGTGTGAGATCCCGCCTTCTTCCAGCTGAAAGCAGTAGTTGATATTCAGACAACAATCCTCTTGTTCAATGCCAGGTCCAATCAGATCCACGCACTTCCCTGTCTGACTGTCCATTTCACTGAAACAGCTCACCTCCTCTGCCTCTGACACAGGACAGATTATTAAAGTGCCTTGCACGGACTCTGGCAAGCTTGCTAACAGAGTGGTTCAGTGGAGGAGGAATAAACCGTAACTAGGGAAGCATCTACGCTGACCATTAACCCTGTAGGTACAGACAGTTGTCTGATCGCTGTGCGGACACAGGTAAAGCGTCCGATCGCTGTGCGGAGACAGGTACAGCGTCCGATCGCTGTGCGGAGACAGGTACAGCGTACGATCGCTGTGCGGACACAGGTACAGCGTACGATCGCTGTGCGGACACAGGTACAGCGTACGATCGCTGTGCGGAGACAGGTACAGCGTCCGATCGCTGTGCGGAGACAGGTACAGCGTCCGATCGCTGTGCGGACACAGGTACAGCGTACGATCGCTGTGCGGACACAGGTACAGCGTACGATCGCTGTGCGGACACAGGTACAGCGTACGATCGCTGTGCGGACACAGGTACAGCGTACGATCGCTGTGCGGACACAGGTACAGCGTCCGATCGCTGTGCGGACACAGGTACAGCGTCCGATCGCTGTGCGGACACAGGTACAGCGTACGATCGCTGTGCGGACACAGGTACAGCGTCCGATCGCTGTGCGGAGACAGGTACAGCGTCCGATCGCTGTGCGGACACAGGTACAGCGTCCGATCGCTGTGCGGACACAGGTACAGCGTCCGATCGCTGTGCGGACACAGGTACAGCGTACGATCGCTGTGCGGACACAGGTACAGCGTACGATCGCTGTGCGGACACAGGTACAGCGTCCGATCGCTGTGCGGACACAGGTACAGCGTACGATCGCTGTGCGGACACAGGTACAGCGTCCGATCGCTGTGCGGAGACAGGTACAGCGTACGATCGCTGTGCGGACACAGGTACAGCGTACGATCGCTGTGCGGACACAGGTACAGCGTACGATCGCTGTGCGGAGACAGGTACAGCGTCCGATCGCTGTGCGGAGACAGGTACAGCGTACGATCGCTGTGCGGACACAGGTACAGCGTACGATCGCTGTGCGGACACAGGTACAGCGTACGATCGCTGTGCGGACACAGGTACAGCGTCCGATCGCTGTGCGGACACAGGTACAGCGTACGATCGCTGTGCGGACACAGGTACAGCGTACGATCGCTGTGCGGACACAGGTACAGCGTCCGATCGCTGTGCGGACACAGGTACAGCGTCCGATCGCTGTGCGGAGACAGGTACAGCGTCCGATCGCTGTGCGGACACAGGTACTGCGTACGATCGCTGTGCGGACACAGGTACTGCGTACGATCGCTGTGCGGACACAGGTACAGCGTACGATCGCTGTGCGGACACAGGTACAGCGTACGATCGCTGTGCGGACACAGGTACAGCGTCCGATCGCTGTGCGGACACAGGTACAGCGTACGATCGCTGTGCGGACACAGGTACAGCGTCCGATCGCTGTGCGGAGACAGGTACAGCGTCCGATCGCTGTGCGGACACAGGTACAGCGTCCGATCGCTGTGCGGACACAGGTACAGCGTCCGATCGCTGTGCGGAGACAGGTACAGCGTACGATCGCTGTGCGGACACGGGTACAGCGTCCGATCGCTGTGCGGACACAGGTACAGCGTACGATCGCTGTGCGGACACAGGTACAGACGGTGTCTGAACAAGCACTATCTCAGACAGACACTGGCTGGAGTTTTACTGTTCTGCCTGCCACGGATATCGGAGCGGGCGAGGGGCAGACATTTGGGAGGTCCGGTGACCTCGGGTGGGGTTTTACGGTTTTGGGACAAGGCCGTTAAATCCTGCCCTCTCTCTCTGTGGGGCTATCTCCGACACCACATTGAATTTCAGGCACACACTGAACACTGGTACCTGTGGCTGCGGTCAGGACACAGAGGATGGTGATAAGCAGCAGGATCCTGTTGTTCATGTTGGGGTCTGGGAACTACCTCAGGCTCTGACTGGCGATGGTGAGGGTACTGTCAGATGTGGTGCAAAGTGCAACCTTTAGTGGGAAGGAAAAGTCCCCGAGCTCACTGACCTCGCAGGGCCGGTGGAGTGGCTCTGATTACCCAATGTCCGCTCGGGGAATCTGTCACCTCCGCACTGGCAACATCACCGGGAACCAGAGTTGACCCTTTGTGGCAGACATTGCTGTCCCAA